>NC_056745.1:552054271-552351771 GCF_019279795.1 Protopterus annectens | reverse complement strand
CATGTCCAAAAGGAGTTGCACTTTGTGCTTAAAGAAAACCTTGTAGTGAAATTTCATAGAAATGTCTGCAAAGGAGGTTGTTTTAGAAACGACTAGCCAGGTTTGGTAGTAGAGAGGCCTATCCACTATTTGAGAACATGAGTGTGCAGGTGCTTTTTTAAAAGTGCAAGAGTTCTCAAGTTGCCTGAGAGAAAAGGGAGTCTTGTTCCAGAGGTTGGCCCCCATTGTGGGAGTTGGGAACATTTTCCAATGAACCCTTATGTTGATAGGCAAGAAATTTGTATTGGTATCATCTCTGGTTTGGGGAGAACCAGATGAACAGTGCTGCTGAGGTTGGTTATTTTGATACTGGCATAAAGTGGGCAAATTTGGGTTGAGCGCACCTGAAGTAATTGGAAAAACTCTATCCACTTTGTTTTTTTGGCTGTACTGTAATGGTGTGCTGTATTGGGAAGGCCAGTAGCAAATGTTGCTATTTTGTATTAACATTGATCCAGTCTAGGAAGTTGAGTGTAGTGTAGAGTGATGAATATTGGTGGCGCAGAAAGTAAATTAGGAAGCAGGTAGACAGTTACAGCTGGTGTAATATGTTCAGTCAGATAATAATTGGCATTCTAGAAGGCGCCTATTTTAATGCGTTTTTAATGGTGTTACTGATATGTTGATCAAAGATTGTCAATAGTGCCACCTAGTAAAGTGGCATTTGAGACTACTAGAGTTATGTTCTCTGAGGATAGTACAGCAGAATTAAATGGGTCAGGAGATGAGGTTTTGTGCAGGAAGAGCATCATTTTAATGTTTTTAGCGTTGTATATTCAGCTAGATTAATGCAGCCAATGCTTAATAAAAGAGAGTATGAAGCTTAAGTGATTAAAGCTCATTCAAGGAAGGTGCTGAGCAACTGAACATGGAAACGTCAGCATAGTTAGTGGTGGTAGAGGGGCCCGATGCAGTGTGCAAGTTCTTCATAAATATATTTAATAAAAGTCCAACAGCTTCATGAGGAACACCAATGTTCACATGGGGAAAGTTAGTATGCATTTTGAACTTTAATGTATTTTGTTGTCAAGGTAGCTTTTGAACCACAGAATGGGGTAATTGAACAGGTGGAAGTCTTTCAGGGTTTGAAACTGGATGGGAGACTCTGCCAAGTGCTATGGAATGGTCCCAGAAGGTTACTGAGACTAATGTGTGTATTGTCACAATTGCGCAATGGTTTAGTTGGAAGCCATTATATGTAGGAGCCAGTTGGTTATTTTTAAAGAGGTACTTGAGTAGCCAAGAGTGGACACCTTGCTACAGTATTTTTGAGATTTGTGATTATTGGGTGAATGTTTTGTTCGAAGGACAAAACAGTTTAAAAGATTGCTGTAAGCCATTTTCAACTAATAGCATTTTAAGCTTTTTCATTTCAGGGGGAGATTCCAAACACCAGACAAATTATATACAAACTCAGTGGTCACACAACAGTGGAGAAAGAGTGATGCCATGTGTTCTCTGAAAGTGACTTTTAGTGCTGAAGCTGTCACTCTGTTGTCAGTCAGACCTTTCTGTTTAAACCCAAGGTCTCTCTCTCTCTCTCTGAGTCAGAAGGGAGAATGGCTATATATAGGTCTGTAATTACTTTGAGTTGAGGTACCTCCATTGTGCAGAGGTACGATAAGTATTTTTCCACATTGTAGGTACATGGTATTCATCCAGGGATTTGGTAGTGAGTACAGAGACTGGTTAAACTAGTGCATGTGCTTATAGCTTGATGATAGCTTAGTTGCTCTAGTCTGTGCAGCAGTTTAATTGTTACTGTAGGGATTGGTTTAAGGATGGAGTTAAGGTAGTTTGTAGGATTAAGTCAGCTCTGAGTAGTGGTGTTGGTAGATAGGTTTTTGACCAATAATGAAAATGCATTACATAAGTGGGAATTAAAAAGTGGTTGCTACTTAAGTGTCCCTCTGCTGTGGTATTAGGTTGCGCTGGGAAGTTTTTCTTGGTTTTTAGCAGTTTAATGAATGACCAGAAACATTTTGGGATGTTTATTTGGAAGACTTAAATAGTATTTTCTCTTGTTTTCTAGGGTTTTGACTTTATGTAGAGTAGACTGCAAAAAAAAAAAGACTGCAAGAAGCAGAGGCAGTACTGCATTGCTGAATGATATATATTGCATGGTGATCACTTAGGGTTTCAGGCAGGCTACCCTGTTTTTGGATATTGCCTGGATTAGATGTAAGAATCAAGTCTATAGTTTCTTTCCTGTCTTTTTTTTTCTCTTGCTCTTGACCCTTTTTATGATTTGTTATTCCTATCCTTAATGGTACTGTTGCTGCAGCTTTTAGCCTTCACTGTAAATATGCTACTGTAGCCTTTGTTTTGCCTGAAGAAGTCTGGATATACAGACAAATGAAATTCTTCAGTGATGTGTTCTTAAAATGGTTTGTGTGGTCATTCTGAAAATACTCAGTTCCTTTGCTATGGTTGTGGTTTTAATAGTTTTTTTTCTTTACTCAGTATTGCACAATGTCAGAAGGAGGTCTTGGCCTGTTTTTTGGTTTTGTATGTGCGGGTGCATATATGAATGCAGTCGTGTGTATAAATGTATGGCTGTCTTACATTTTGACTCCTGTTCCCTTGGTTTAGACAGGAATTACTGGCTTTTTTTTTATCATTCCCTTTTAAGCCATTCAATAATAGTGTGCAGATATTGTTTGGTGCAAGACCTCAAACAATAGTGTGAAGTTTCTCTTTTTCCCGGCTATTGCATTATCTCGAAGTTGGCATACATATTTTAGTGGGGTTTGAGGGATGCACTCTGCCATGTTTTAGGTGCAGGGGGGCTTGCTTCCTTTTTGACGTTTTGCATATATTTCTATGTAGTTTTAGTGCCATACTGTACAACTGCTACAGTTTTCTGTGAACCGTGACTTAACCAAATGAGTTTTTAATACATTTTTGGTGCTTTTTAGTATTGGTCAGATGGCATTCAACCAAGTGCTTGGATCTCTTATGTAATTGTGTACATGTGTATTGGTTGTATGTACATGCATACACACATGCACGCACACATCCACTTGGGTATGTATGTGTGTGTAATTATATAAACTATATATATATATATATATATATATATATATATATATATATATATATATATATATATATATATATATATACACACACACACACACACCTCAGTAAGCGATCTACAAACGTTTTTGTGAGAACTATAAATTCCCTTATTGCTTTGGGTCTTGAAAGTAGAAGAAATTGCAAGATCCTCTTTTTGAGATTAAACATAATTGTAATTGTGTTTTGTTGAGTTGGTGTAAAAATAGATTGTACTGAAGAGGTGAAAGCGTTTCTTTATAATGGCTAAAATAGTTATAATTAAAAAAATTGAAGACCAAAGCACCATCAATAAGAGAGGTAAAAAAGATGATTATAGAGATTAAAAATATGGAACTTTGAAGAGAAATCGGGAATTGAACTCCATAATTAAAAAAAAAAAAAAAAAAAAAAGTTGCTGTTTGGGATGCTGTAATGTTAAGGTTAAAGAGAATGTTGGCACAGAACAAGGTATTTATGGTCTATCTTTTTAATATAGACTAATACAAAGTGAGAAGTCATCGGTCTAGTTAAGACTTGTACAGTAGCGAAAATAAAACAGTGCAGTTTAATTCTTGCTCTAAAATTAGTCTTTTTATGGATTTAACTGTTTTTTTTTTTTTGTTTTGTTAATGTTAAACCACACATGGAATTAAGACTGGAAAGAATAGATGGTGATATTTGGATTTGCATGCTTAACACTGATAGTTACTGGTGATTTAATGTAAGCAATGACTGTCAATTTTAAAAAAGCCTGAGTCAGCAGTCAGTGCCAGAATAGCAAGTGGGCCATGTATGGGGATTGCACAGCATGTTGCACTGAAAAATGTTATTAAGTATTTACACTGCTCGTTAAACAATGTAGTTTGGTAGAAATGGATTCTAAAGCATTTAAAGAGGGATCATTAAAGGCCAGTGCCTTTAAATTTGTAGTTTTACTAGATTGAAAGTTATGGGAAGCAGAGCTTAGTGATGGGTGTGAAATGAGGGTTACCATCTGTCTTTGCAAGGGACAGTCCCACTTTGGGCAGTTGTGTCCTGCGAAAAAAACTAAAAAGTGGTAAATATCCTGAGATTTTAAGTCAAAATACATTTCTTAAGTTTTCTTTAATAGTTGCATAAGTTATTTTGTATCTGAAATGCACAAATATTATATGAAATAGAATAAACAAAGCAAATTATATGAAAATAAGCTTTTATTTTGACAAAAAAGTGAAGTTCTGCCCTTTGCACTGGCCGTGGTTATGTTTTGTCCTGCAAAATCTCATGTTTCTACAAAAAATGTCCCACTTTGGGTATTTGAAAAGGTGGCATCCCTATGTGTAAAGCAGCAGTTGGGCTCATATTTCAAATAAATTGACATTATTTTTATCTTGTATTCTTTCTGTCATTGCTGGTTTGTTGTGCTTAAGGCAAATTGTAATAATTCTGCAGTGATTTGTTTGCTATCCAGATTATGTGCTGCACTGGCAAAGTATGTTTGAAATGTCTTCTACAGAGTGAAGCATGAAGCTTCTACTATAATAATTTTCTGTAGAAGAGTTCATTGATCATTCTTTGACAAGACAGTATATGTAGAGCATTTTAGATATAAATTCATGTACTACTTCTGTTTGTTGCATCACATAATATATTTTTTTTTTTTGTAGGGTTGTGTATATGTTAAATGTTTAGCACCAGAATATGCTGGAAAGGCTTTTAAGGCATTGCACGGCTCTTGGTTTGATGGTAAGAATTTTCATTAAAGCATACAATAACATGGTACTACAGCATTCATTTTGATGGCTCAGTGGTAATGATTTCTTCATTGCAGTTTAGTGTTCAAAACATGCCAACATTTACTTTTCTGTGGAGTTTGCATGTTTTTCAACTCATTCCCTCCAATGGTACTCTGGAAGTTTACACTGTAACTTCCAGTGGGTGGAGCCTAAGTTTTTTTATAGAATCAAATTGTTTTCACATGTAAAACAAATGATCTGATATAAATTTTTATTCTATTCACAATTGTTGGGTTCCGATCAGATCCATTACTTTAGCCCGTGGCAAACAAAAAGCGATCTTCACAAAAAGACGTGGTTAGCCTGAGCTGTCAATCTTCTGACGGTAAGTGTTTTTCCTTTTCATATTTTTCTCTTAGACTATGTTATTGTATTACTCCCTTACCTTTTGCACATTGTGTAATACTTGTTAGTAACCTTTCTGCTGTTTGTTACATGTTAGAGTAGCCTTTGATACCATTGTTGGTATCCTTTTTTCCCTTTATTCTCTAGCCTTAAAAATAAAAAAAAAAAATCTTTCCTTTCTTTTTCTTGCTGGCATGTCTGATAAAGGGCCTTCTGGTTTTAAAAAATGCCAAATGTGTGGGCACAAATTGCCCCTTTCTGATGCCCATGCTTTGTGTTCACTGCTTGGGCCCTGATCATCTCCAAGAAGATTGTTCTATATGCAAAAGCTTCAGTCCTAGAGCTGTAGTATATAGAATGAATAAACTGATATTAAAAGGGTTGCTTTCTTCATCCTTCGGTGAATCCATTTCTGGGGCTTAATTCCCCAAGACTAAATCTAAGTAGTCCTTGATCAAGTCTCCAGGACCTTTTGCTTCATCGACTCCATCTTCGTTGCCACCTAGAAAAAAAGCTAAATATCCGAAGCCAGTTCCAATTCACTCTTTGGATCTGACCAAAAAAATCTATGGATCCAAGTCCTTCATATCTGAAGATCCTAGGACAAAGTACTCACCTTCATTGGACTCAGTACCTTCCAGGGTTCCCTCCTCTTTTCTAGAGAGATGCTGTTTTAGGTCACCTTCCCTGGCCTCCTCTCGTTCTTCCAGGAGTTTGACTGAAGATGATGTGGACAGAATGATAAGGAGATTACTCTCGGCACAGATATAGATGGGTATTCCTCCAACTGCTACCCCCTCGGGTCAAGAAGCAAGTTCATCTACTACACCACCTTCAGCTGCTCCTTCTCTAATCTGACCAGCTGTTTGAGACCCTGGATCTAAACCTTCCAGGTCCGCTTGGCTCGGATCTGAAGATACTTTTATCTTTGGATCCAAAGCTTTGAGTGTACTGGCTCCCACAGCTTCTGATCCAGATACTTCTCGGTGCCAAAGCTTGTGGGGATCCAAGGTGTTGGAGTCTCCGAAGTTTTCAGAGCCATGTCTGCCCCTTGGAGCCTTGGCTTTGGACAGCTCTTCTCAGACTTCTGCCTCTGGGAGATTGGTCTTTGGGCAGAGGGAAACAGTGCTCCAAAACCCTGCTTTTTCAGATCAGTTGTCTTCCTTCTCCCTGGAACAAGAAAGTAGAGTGCTGTTTGTTCAGATCTCTGGTCTGATTCCCAGATGTCTCTGCCCTTAGAGTTGCATCATTTAACACCACAGGGACAGCCAGCTCAAGGCCCGCAGACCACCCAACAGGGTTTTACGATCTCTTCCTATACTTCACTAGAATATCCCACTAAGTCCCTTAGAAGAGAAAGTGCAAGAGGAGGCACTTGGACTCCCCACGAGAGTCAGTCACTGAGGATACTGATTTCGATGGAGTCCCCACAGTCACCTCTGGACAACATCTTATTTGGAGATATTCTTGAGATCCTTAGAGAGGTGGTTGGTCCTCCACCAACCCTTCACTTGAGGAATCACTATTTCTAGAAGCCTTTAGAGCTGGCCCGTCTGTCTCCTGGGTTAGTCCACCTGCCGATGAGCGCATTGCTTTGGTCTCTAGGTGAGTGTGGAAGGAACCTGATTTAGTTGAGCCAATCCCCAAGGGCCAGATCTGACTTTTGGCTCCACCTATTGGGAGGGAATTCTGGAGTAAGGGGGTTCCAGTAGATGCGGTTATGGAGGCGGCCACCAAAAAGGAACTTGCTGAGCAAAGTTCCTCTGTTAATCCCCTAAAAGGGAGTTTAAGACGATGGGACAGATTTGGAAAGTGTGTATATGCTTCATCAACCTTTCAACCTTTGCCCACGAGGCTTATCCCACATGCAGCCAAAAGTGCCTCAAGAGTAGCAGGTTCTGGCATTTCCATTAGGAGACATGCCTGGATGCTGTTATGTTATTTTTGTGGAGCGTTCCAAGTCCTCATTCATTAGCACACCCTTTGACTGCAGTTCATTATTTGGTCCAAAAGTGAAGGGCACAAGTGTGAAAAGATGGAAAGACCCTCTCTGCATAGGGCATACATTTTGTGATGACCCCGCAAACATCCTTTTCTAGGAATCGATGGAGAGGACGACAAATGTAGTTCAGGAAGTCCCAGGGTCTTTTCCTGGATTCACGTGGAGATAGTTCCCCTATGAGCAGAAGTGGAAACTCAGATGGATGACACCCAATTCAGCAGAGGAGGCCCACAGAACTAAGGATCCAGAGATTTTCTTTGATAGACCCTAGCAGTGCTCCTGAAAGGAGGCCTGATTGGTCCCCCCTCTGGAGGCAGTCGGGGGTAACCTTGCACTAGAGAGCCTGGCTAATATGACAAGAGGGTCGACTATAGTTGCACCAGAGAGCTTGACTTACATATAGCAAATGATGCTTGAGTGCAGAGGATTATTTTCAGAGGTTATGTAATTCTAGATGTTGTTCGTGTTTCACTGTTGCAGTCCTCCCATTTGGGTTATCTGCTTGCAGTAGCCCTCAGTTGGCCTGATTATCAAAGTCTTGGGTCCTGCTTCGGTTACTGTCTCATCTTCCATGACGTCAGGTAGTCAGGGGTATAAGGTATGCAGTAGATGCCATTACATCAGTCTTTCTTGCTGTGCGGTACCCAAAGCAGTTCACAAGTGCCGGTCGTCAGACTCCTGAAATTTTTGTTTTCAAGTTTCAGAACCAAAGTCTTCAACTAAAGCTAAGTAGCCCGTTGGGGAACCTTTTTCTTGCTCTAAACCGATGTCAGTAAAAGTTAATAATTGTATTTCTTGTGGGAAGCAAATACCTCATAAAGATTTTCATTCGTACTGTATTCCTTACCTAGGCCCTGACCACGACGTACCTCGCTGTCGATTTTGTGCCTTATTTACACCACAAACTATTCGTTGTCTGTATATTTCCGCTTCTAAATATTTTGGTACTCTGTTCAATTATCCAGATATGTCTTTGGTAAGCCACCCGACTACCGACATTCCAAAAAAATGCAAAGATAAAGACAGAGACAGGCCGCCTTGATCCAAAGCTGACGACTATGCTTCTCCTAAGCTAGTCGCCAGTTCGCCGGTACTCAGTGCGGCCCTTAGCAGCCCCTGATACCTGCTACTTCAGATTCGCAGGCCACTGCAGACACTCATTCGGAGTCCGGTATGTCGCAAGATGCTTCAACAGGGGAACCTGCGGATGTCTCTACCTTGGATGGGTCCAGAGCCACTGTGCAGGCACTGGCTTCTGAGGTTGCATTCAGGCCTACTGACTTGCATATTAAACCAACGCCATCTTCTTCCAAGGCCTAAAACTCGAACCATGCCTATGAAACTGCCCAGACCGCATGGTCAGGCCTCTATGCCTAAAAAACAAATAAGAATGGCAGAAGACCTTATTACTTTAATCAGGGGAAGCCAACCTTCATCCTCTAAGAGACCTATGGCTGAATTTGCTTATGATACTTCTGACCAGGATTCTGAAATTTCTGTCTCCTCTGAGGACCAGGATTTACCCTTATCTACCTTTGAGGATTCTGATGCAGAGGACTCTATTCCCTCTGCAATTCCCCCAGAGGATTTTTCTTTTGGTGAAACCTTGCATACGCTTGGGGAGCATTTTCACTGGGAAAGTCAGGATTACTGTGATTGTAAAAAGAGGCTTAGAGATTTCTTACTCCGCCCCCAACACAGGCCTTTAGCTATCCCTCCTGTGCTGGACATTGTTGACTATGCCTTTTCGTAATCTAGCATGGCCCCTGATTCTTTACCTCCTGCTCCCAGAAAACCTGATAGATATTACAGGGTTCCTGATTCTCACAAGTTCCTTTTTAAAAATCCTACTGCGGATCCTGAGACCATTTCACAGGGACCCAAAGGCATTAAGGCTACTACTGCCAAAAATCCTACCCCCTCTGACAGAGATTCCAGGGCCCTGGATAGATGGGGTAAGAACGTATACACCTCTGCAACCTTGGCCATCAGGGCCTTAAATTGAAAGTTTCATATGTTAAAAGTATCAGCAGCATATTATTTGAGTGCTTAAAACAGAAAATGATGATGATTCCTGATTGTCCTGAAAATAAGGATTTACATGACTTAATGCATTCTGCTGAACAGGTTAGAAAACATACTTTGCAATGTGGTTTTGATTCACTAGAGGCATCTTGCAGGGCTGCTGTGTCACCGGGTCTGTTCTTAGAAGGCATGCTTGGCTTAAGGAGTAATCTGCCAAATCATGTTAAAACTAAATTGCTGGATGCTCCTTTAAATCAGGACCGCCTGTTTGGCAACAAAGCAGAAGTTGTTCTTAAAAAGATGGAGGAAAAAGCTAAATCTATACAAACTGTTAAAGATTTCTTACAAGTGCAGCCTCCAAGATTTAGTAGACATTGGCCCTCAAAAAATTGGTCCTTTCCTGCCTCTTCCAGGCCTTCTCAGTTCAAACCCAGAACCAACAGACCACCCAGACTTCAGTCCCAGGGTACGCACAGGACTAAGCAGTGGGGGGTTCCCACTTACAAATTAGGGAATAGTAAGACTCCCCCTATGGTAAGCTTTCTCAATGACTTAACTTTAAAACTTCCAAGCACTTCTCAACTGACTGCTCGTTTAGGGGAAAGATTGCTCTGCAAGCAAAAAACTGGGAACTCATTACCCAGGACAAATGGGTATTAAACATAGTTTCCCAAGAATACAGATTTTACGTCCACACGTTACCAATTCGAAACTGTTGGCCAGATCTAACCCCAAATCAGTGGGCAGAGGCTCAAAAGCAAGTACTCTCTCAAGATCAAAGGCTATTCAGACTGTGCCAGAAGAGGAAAAGGGACAAGGTTTCTACTCAGGACTTTTCCTGGTACCCAAAAAAGACAACTCATGGCGTCCTATCCTGGACCTTTCTATCCTAAACACCTTTTTGGTGATTCCAAAATTCAAGATGCTAACTCTTCACAAGTTGCTTCCCATGATCGACAAAGATGCCGGGTTGGCAACACTGGATTTAAAGGAAGCCTAGCTGCACATCCCAATCAGGGAATCATGCAGAAGATACCTACGCTTCAAAGCAGGCTGCATGCACTATCAGTTCTCTAAACTGCCCTTTGGCTTATCCACTGCGCCCAGGGTATTCACAAAGTGCCTAGCTCCCGTCATTTCATTTTGCAGGCAAAGAAATATTCAAATATACCCATACCTGGACGATTGTATAATTCAGGCAGAAAGCCAGGACATACTTCTGAATCATCTGGCATTTTTACAAAAGGTGTGAACTTGTCTGGGGTACACCATAAACAAAAAGAAATCACATCTGGTACCCTGTCAACAAATTACATTCCTGGGAGCAAGCTTGAACACAACTTCCCAGATGGCTTTCCTCACACCAGAGAAACAAATTAATTTGACAACCTACTTCAAACTAGTGGCCACAAAAACCCTGCTATCTGCAAGGCAAATACTGCAAGCCTTGGGGTTCATGGCCTCGTGCATTCTACTAATTCCATATTCAAGACTGCATATGAGGAAACTACAGTGGTATCTAAAAAGCCTATGGTGTCAACATTCTCAGGATCTAGAAGCAATGTTTCCTGTCATACCTTGCCTACGGTTAGAATTCCTTTGGTGGGCAGAGGCCTGCCACCAAAACAAGGGATTACCATTCACTACACCCCCTGTCGCCCAAACCCTAACAGACGCATCACACTATGCATGGGGGGAGGGCTCACCTGGCATGGAAGTGCATTCAGGGCAAATAGAGCCCAAGTCAAATGCACCTGCATATCAGTCAAAAAGAAATGTTAGCTGTACAGAATGATCTGACAGCCTTCAAGGACCACATTCTTCCAGGACAATTAATGGTACAGACGGACAACACCACTGTTATGTGGTACATAAACAAGCAGGGGGGGGGGGTACCCATTCTTACCCCCTCTGCAGACTAGCCATGGCTCAGTGGAACACAGCCTTGAGCTACCACGTGCATCTACAGGCTCAGTTCCTGCCAGAAAAACTAAATACACTGGCAGACGAACTAAGCAGAAATCTCATGGACCCACATGAGTGGAAACTGGAACCAAAGACTTTTAGCATGTTGATCAACAAATGAGGGAGCCCAGATGTAGACCTGTTTGCCTCCCCCCAGAGCTACCAATTGGACAAATTCTGCACAAGGACTCCCCACAAACAAGCTTGGAAAATAGATGCTCTGTCCTTAAGCTGGAAAAATATATCAGTTTTTGCCTTTCCTCCTCTACCTCTCCTTTCCAAAGTACTACTAAAGATCAAACAGGACAAACCAAGGCTGATACTGATTGCACCAGAGTGGCCATGCCAACACTGGTACCCCCTCTTGCGCAATGTGTCACAGCTAGCCCCATGGCACCTGCCTCAGACCCCTACCCTGCTGTCACAGCAGGCCAGCCAGATTCTGCACCCCCAGCTTCAAACCCTGAACCTGGCAGCCTGGCTAATTACCTAATCTCACTGATGATCTTAATGTTTCACTGTTGCAGTTATTACATTTGGGTTATCTGCTGTCAGTAGCCCTCAGTTGGCCTGTTTAACAAAGTCTTGGGTCCTGCGTTGGTTGCTGTCCCTTCTTTGAATAACGTCAGGTCGTCAGGGGTATAAAACATGCAGCCAACGCCATTACATCAGTCTTTCTTGCCGTGCAGTGCCTGAAGCCGAAGCAGTTCACAAGTGCCGGTCGTCTGACTCCTGAAATTTTCATTTTCGAGTTTCAAAACCAAAGTCTTCAACTAAAGCCAAATACCCCGTTGGGGAAACTTTTTCTTGCTCCTTACCGATGTCAGTAAAAGTTAATTGCATTACTTGTGGAAAGCAAATACCTCACAAAGATTTTCATTCATACTGTATTCTTTGCATAGGCCCTGACCACAACATGCCTTGCTGTCGGTTTTGTGCTGTATTTAAACAGCGCACTATCCGTCGTCAGTATATTTCCGCTTCAAAATATTTCGGCTCTTGGTTTAATTATCTAGAAATGCCGGTTAGCCTTCCGACTACCGGGATTCCGAAAAAAAACCCGCAAAGATAGACAGAGACAGGCCGCCGAGGTCCAAAGCTGCTGACAACGCTTCCCCTAAGCCAGTCGCCAGTTTGCCGGTACTCAGTGAGGTGCTTTTGCAGTGCCTGATACCCGCTACTTCTGACTCGCAGGCCTCTACTGAGACCCATTCAGAGTCCGGTATGCCGCGAGATGCTTCAACTGTGGAACCTGCGGATGTGTCTACCTTGGATGGGTCCGGAGCCGCTGTGCAGGCACCGGCTTCTGAGGGTGTGTTCAGGCCTACGGACTTGCATATTAAACAGACGCCTCCTTCTTCATTTAGGCGAAAATCTCGAACCATGCCTACGAAACCGACACCCAGGCTCGCATGGTCAGGCCTCTATGCCTAAAAAACAAATGATAAGAATGGCTGAAGATCTTGTAACTCTAATCGGGGGAAGACATCCTCCCCCTTCTAAGAGACCTAGGACTAAAGTTATTTATGAATCTTCTGAACAGGTTTCTGATTTTTCTGAGTCTTCTGATGATCCGGATTTGCCCTTATCTACTTATGAGAATTCTGATGCAGAGGACTGTATTCCCTCTGCTTCCCCTCCACAGGATTTTTCTTTTGGTGAAACCTTGCATACTCTACGGGAGCATTTCCACTGGGAAAGCCAGGATTTTTCTGATTCAAAAAAAGAGGCTTAGGGCTTTCTTACTCCTGCCTCAGCATAGGCCTTTAGCTATACCTCCTGTAGTAGACATTGTTGAAGATGCTTTGTCAGAATCTAGTTTGCCTCCTGCTCCCCGAAAACCTGACAGATATTACAGGGTTCCTGATTCTCACAAGTTCCTTGTTAAAAATCCTATTGTGGATCCAGAGACTATTTCACAGGGACCCAAAGGCATTAAGGCTTCTACTGCTAAAAATCCTACCCCCTCAGATAGAGACTCCAGGGCGCTGGATAGATGGGGTAAGAAAGTTTACACTTCTGCAACCTTGACCATTAGGGTTTTAAACTGCCAGTTTCATATGTTAAAGTATCAACAACATGTTATTGGATTGCTTAAACAAAAAAATGATAATTCCTGACTGCGCTGAAAATAAAGAATTACAGGATTTAATGCATTCTGCTGAACAGGTTGGAAAACATACTTTGCACTGTGGATTTGATTCATTAGAGGCCTCTTGCAGGGCTGCTGTTACTGGGTCTGTGCTCAGAAGGCATGCTTGGCTTAAGAAGCAGTCTTTGCCTGATCATGTTAAAGCTAAATTGTTGGATGCTCCATTAAATCAGGACTGCCTGGCAACAAGGCTGTGGAAGTTCTTAAAAAGATGGAAGATAAAGCTAAATCTATGCAGACTGTTAAAGATTTCTTACAAGTTCAGCCTCCTAGATTTAGTAGACACTGGCCCTCTAAAAATTGGTCCTTTCCGGCCCTCTCCAGGTCTTCTCAAGCCAAACCCAGAAACAGCAGAAACCCCAGGTTTCAGTCCCAAGGGACACACAAGACTAGGCAGTGGGGGGTTTCCGCACCCAAACCTGGGAGCAGCAAGACTCCCCTATGGAAAATTGTCTCAATGACTTGCTTTTAAGACTTCCAAGCACTTCCCAACTGAATGCTACTTTAGGTGGAAAGGTTGGTCTGCAGGCCAAAAACTGGGAACTCAGTACCCAGGACAAATGGGTTTTAAATAGTGTTGCAAGGATACAGATTTAATTTCCACACTTTACTCACACTAAGCAGGTGGCCAGATCTACCCCCAAATCATTGGGCAGAGGCCCATAATCAGGTACTCTCTCTCTTAAACATGGTGGCTATTCATTTGGTACCAGAAGAGGAAAAGGGACAAGTTTTCTATTCGAGACTTTTCCTGGTAACCAGAAAAGGCAATACATGGTGTCCTATCCTGGACCTTTCTATTCTAAACACCTTTCTGGTGATTCCAAAATTCAAAATGCTGACTTCACCAGCTGCTTCCTATGCTAGGCAAGGATGCATGGTTAGCAACACTGGACTTAAAAGAAGCATATCTGCACATCCCTATCAGGGAGTCTTGCAGAAGATACCTACGCTTCAAAGTAGGCTACATGCACAATCAGTTCTTTACACTGCCCTTTGGCTTATCTACTGCGCCCAGGGTATTCACAAAGTGCCTAGCTCCAGTCATTGCATTTTGCAGGCAAAGAAATATTCAAATATACCCATACCTGGACGATTGTCTAATTCAGGCAGAAAGCAAGGACATTCTCTTCAATCATCGGGCCTTTGTTCAAAGGGTACTGACTTGTCTGGTGTTCACCATAAATGAAAAGAAGTCCCACCTGGTACCCTGTCAACAAATTATATTCCTGGGAGCAAGCTTGAATACAACTTCCCAGATGGCTTTCCTCACGCCAGAGAAACAGGATACATTTGACAACTTACTTTAAACAAGTGGCCACAAAAACCCAGCTATCTGCAAGGCAAATACTGCAAGCCTTGGGATTCATTACCTCATGCATTCTTCTAATTCCATATGCAAGGCTGCATATGAGGAAACTACAGTGGTTTCTCAAAAGCCTATGGTGTCAACATTCACAGGATCTGGAAGCAAGGATTCCTGTCATACCTTGCCTAAGCCTAGAGTTCCTTTGGTGGGCAGAGGCCTGCCACCAAAACAGGGGACTACCATTCACATTACCCACTGCCAAACAAATCTTAACAGACGCATCAGACTATGCATGGGGGTCTCACCTGGCAGGGAAGTGCATTTAGGGCAAATGGAACCCAAATCAAATGCACCTGCACATAAATCAGAAGGAAATGTTAGCTGTACAGAATGCTCTGACAGCTTTCAAGGACCACATTCTTCCAAGACAACTAATGGTAAAGATGGACAAACACCACTGCCGTGGTACATAAGCAGGGGAGTGCACATTCTTACTCCCTCTGCAGACTAGCTGTGGCATTGTGGAACACAGCCTTGAGCTACCAAATGAATCTGCAAGCTCAATTCCTGCCAGGAAATCTAAATACACTGGCAGACTAAGCAGAAACCTCATGGAACCACACGAGTGGAAACTGGAACGAAGGATTTTCAACATGTTGACAAGCAAATGGGGGGAGCCCAGATATAGACCTGTTTGCCTCCCTCCAGAACCATCAACTGGACAAATTTTGCACAAGGATTCCCCACAAGCAAGCTTGGAAAAGTGGATCTTCTATCCGTCTGCTGGAAAAACCCATCAGTTTATGCCTTTCCTCCTCTGCCTCTGCTCTTCGAGGTACTACTAAAGATCAAACAGGACAAGCCAAGGGCAATTTTAATTGCACCAGACTGGCCTTGCCAACACTGGTACCCACTCTTGGACAGTGTGTCATGTTTGTCTCCATGGGCACCTGCCTCAGAATCCTTCCCTGTTGTCTCAGCAGGAGAACATGATTCTGCACCCTCAGCTGCAAACCCTGAACCTATCAGCCTGGCTAATTACCTAATCTCTCCTTTACCATCCCTCAATAAATCAGTGATGGATATCATTTTAGAGGCAAGGAGGCCTAGTACTAGAAAATCTTATGCTGCAAAATGGAAAATATTCTGTGCTTGGAACCAATCTCAAGGAATGAACACAGCAGTGCCCAATTTACCTCAGATTCTACAATACCTAACAGAGATGCTTCATAAGGACTTGTATTTTTCCTCCATCAAAATTCATGCCTCAACCATTTCAGCTCATTATAGCACAGATCCTCCCCTCCCCTCCCCTCTCCTCCCACTGCTCAAGCAGTTCCTCAGAGGGGCCAAAAATTTAAGGCCACCCAGGAAAGCTCCAACTCTAGCCTGGGACCTTAACTTTGTATTGTAGAAACTCACTCTTCCTCCTTTCAAGCCAGCTGCTACTGCAGATTTAAAATTTCTTTCCTGGAAAACAGCTTTCCTTATGGCAATCACTTCGGAAAGAAGGGTGTCTGAATTACAGGCCCTTATGGCAGTGGAACCTTTCATCATCTTTCATGCGGACAGGGTGTCCCTCAGAACCAATCCCTCCATGCCCAAGGTGGTATCCAGTCTGACTCTTAATTAGTCCATTAATTTGCCAACCTTCTTTTCTAATGTACAGAACAAAGGGGAATGGATACTGCACTCCTTAGATGTGCACAGACAACTTAGATTTTACTTGGACGGAACTAAACCTTAAAGGAAATCTGAACTGCTGGTGGCATTTGCTGCAGGGGCAGAGGGGAAGGTTATTTCAAAGCAAACCATTTCTAAATGGATAGGCCATTCCATTCATTTCTGCTATAAGCTCAGTGGAAAACCTGTCCCACAGGAGATTAGACCCCATTCATCCAGGGCTGCATCTACCTCTATAGCCTTTTTCAGAGGTGTCCCTACCAGAGACATCCTAGAAGGTGCTACCTGGAGTTCTGTACATACTTTCACCAAGCATTATCATTTGCCAATTTTCTCTAAATCCAGAGCTGGCTTTGCTACTGCAGTCTTGCAGGGCCTTATAGCTGCTCCTAATGCTACCTGAATTCCTCCTCCCATCCTTAGCTTTGGGAACCTACCCAAATGTGATGTCTGCAACAGGGAAACACGAAGAACATGGTACAGTTACTATAAATGTAGATGTTGGAGTGTAATCACTGTTGCAGTCCTGGTTACCCTCCCTCCAGCCCGCGAACTTCTTTTGTCTATACCTATTACTTTCTTTTACTATGCTTAAAAGCCCTTTTGGTGTATTTGCTTTTTTGTTGGAGGTATATCTTTGTACTTTTATATTTAATTGCTCCCCATTGGTGGATACCTGACATCTGGGGCAAGAAAAATTGATGTAATGTGTCGGCTGCATGTTTTATACCCCTGATGACCTGACGTCATGTCATGGAAGAAGGGACGGCAACCGATGCAGGACCCAAGACTTTGTTAATCAGGCCAACTGAGGGCTACCTGCAAGCAGATAACCCAAACATAATGACTGCAACAGTGAATACACTCTAACATCTACATTAATGGTAAGTGTACACAACTGTACTTTGTGTACACTTACCATAAATGTAGATGTTCAAGTGTATTCACTGTTGCAGTTCTGGTTACCCCTCCCTGCAGCCCCCTGACTTCTTTTGGCTATACCTCTGCTCTCCTTTACTATGCTTAAAAGCTTTTTGGTGTATTTGCTTTTTTTGTTGGAGGTATAACCTTGTATGTATATATATTTAATTGCTTTCATTAGGGGGCGCCTGACATCTGGGGCAAGAAAAAACTGATGTAATGGCGTTGGATGCTTGCTTTATACCCCTGATGTCATGGAAGATGAGACAGCAACCAACGCAGGACCCAAGACTGATAATCAGGCTGACTTGAGTGCTACTGCAAGCAGATAACCCAAATATGACGACTGCAACAGTGAATACACTCGAACATCTACATTTATGGTAAGTGTACACAACTGTACTTTTCCCTTCCACCTCCATCTGTTAACAAATTCCCTGATGATCCACCCAGTCAGAGGAAAGCAGATTTAGAAATATAAAAGTGCTAGAAAAGGAGTGTGATCCAAGAAGTCCCACCAGACCAGATAGTCTGGAACTTGCTCAAGATTCTTTTTGGTGCCAAAGAAAACAGGGAACTGGAGACTGATTTTGAATCTCTATAACTTATAGGAAAAACAAAACACGTTTATTCATACATTAGCACTTTCATCTCAAATGAGAGACTTCATCAGAATACAAACATACAAATTATCCACATTTAAATATAAATAAAGACCAATGATATCACAAAACCTGCAATCATAAGTCCTGCTAAAATCTGAATATAAACTTTTGGAATATATCCATAATATATATTAATGCCATAAGGCTATTTGATTAATTATTTATATACATAAACAATGATGATTAAAAATAGTATTATCTAAAAATATTGTAAAATTACATTCTATAGCTTATTGGCTCTTTCTAATAACATAGGGGCTATTGACACAACTGTCATTCAAACCTGGTGGTAACATAGCAGCTAATCTTAGCTGCCACTAAGTCTCCTTTTTTAATACATTTTTCCAGTCGCCCCCTCTTGGATTAATCTTTACAGTATCTAGAATCCCAAACGCAAATTTATCAAAATCTACACAAGTTGCTGCATGTTTATAAAGAGCATTGGTTAATTTTTTATTTCTCATATCATTTAGATGTTCATATATCCTATTTTTCAACATACGTTCGGTTTTTCCCATGTAAAAGTGCCCACTTGTTTTACACAATGCCAAATACACCACTCCCATGGTGCTACAATTTCCCTTTTTGAAAAATACCCTACTCTTAATGTTGTTTAAAACCAAACTATTCTGTTTATTGATATATGAACAATAGGAACACATACCACAAGCCTGTGTACCTTGTTTAACCACCATTTCATTTTCTATCCTTTTTTCCAACAATTGTTTCATGTTAAGCCCCACTTTATTTACAAACCTAGGTCTTTCCCCTACTTTATTAAAAAATCTCCTGATTGGTCCTAAATATATTCCAATTTCTTTCCTGTGCTTTTCTAACCTTGTATGTGTTCACATTATCCTGCAAAATACAAGCCTTACTAAAATTATTCTGTGTATGATTAATCTGTATATTCTGATCATCTGGTACCAGATTTCAACTGGCCCCTAAAAGTGGTTTGTATTTGCTCCCCCATTTGTCATAAACCTCTTTGAGAATCTGATTTAACAAGTCCACCGGGTAACCCCTCTCTTGAAACGTGTTAGGGATGTTAACAAATTTTTTGGCTAAATCTTCTTTGCATGAAGTCATACGAGCTACTCTAATGGCCTGCCCCTTCACAATGCTCTTCTTTTGCCCTAAAGGGTGGTTACTTTTAAAATGCAGATAGGCATTGCAAAAAAGTATTCTTCCTATATACTTGGGACTTAAAACTTTCCCCTTCCTTGGTAATAAATGTGTCCAGATAGGTAATCCCCTTCTTATATTGATATGTAAACTCAAGAAATTCAGTGCTAGAATTTAAGTACTGTATACATTGTGGAATTTGCTGTTCCAAACCATTCCAGAGAATAAAAATATAATCCAAATATCGGAGGTATAGATTAACATGTCCCCAAAAAAGGGCTTCCAAATAACATGTATACTCTCCCACTCTAAAAGTACCAAATTGGCATACACTGGTGAGCATACTGCTCCCATAGGGACACCTCTCACTTGCTGATAATATTCACCCATAAACCAAAGGAAATTATCTAACACGATACCCATCAATTCACAAATGAGGTTGACCATATCACTTTCCAACCCTGATGTTTGAAATAGAACCTGTTCAAAAAGAGCTAGACCCTCTTCCTTAGGAATACTTGTGAACAGGTCCTTAACATCTATAGTCAGGAAAATAACCTCATTGGTCCATAATTCTTGCTTTATACATCCCAAAAATTCCCAGGAATCCTTTAACAAATGTGGGGTCCTATCCACTACATGTTGTACACTGGAATCAATAACCACTGCTAATGGACGAATTTTGGAACCTCTAGATACTGTAAAGATTAATCCAAGAGGGGGCGACTGGAAAGATTTATTAAAAAAGGAGACTCAGTGGCAGCTAAGATTAGCTGCTATGTTGCCACCAGGTTTGAATGACAGTGTGTCAATAGCCCCTATGTTATTAGAAAGAGCCAATAAGTTATTGAATGTAATTTTAAAATATTTTTTAAATAATACTATTGTTTTTAATTATCAGTGTTTATGTATATATGTATATAAAGGATTAATCAAATAGCCTTATGGCATTAATATATATTATGGATATATTCCAAAAGTTTATATTCAGATTTTAGCAGGACTTTGTTTCTTTAATATGATTGCAGGTTTTGTGATGTCATTGGTCTTTATATTTAAATGTGGATAATTGTTATGTTTGTATTCTGATGGTCTCTCATTTGAGATGAAAGCGCTTAATGTATGAATAAACGTGTTTTTCCTACTTTAGTGTATCGGATGCATTATACTTTATTTGGTTTCAGTATTCCTACAGATTTATTTTTATTTTTTACCAGTTTAATTGTTTATTCATCTGGTATTATTAGAGATGGATACTTTGGAGGATTTCAATTTATCGGGTGCCGTTTCTACCGAAGAGGCCAACGCGGAAGTGAAACAGTTACGGAGTGATGTTTCTAAACTCCAAGGAGAGCTTACTAAGCTGATTGAGCTACTTTCGCAAAAAGAAAACTGTTCATGTCATGCCGCGGGTCAGTCTTTTATGGGTGAGCGGACTGGTTTTGTGCCTCCTAGTTACAGCGCTTATGGACTACAGGCTGGTGCAGGTTTAAATTTTGCTCCAGATGTTTTCAGAAGAACTGGCAATATGATTGGGCGTACAGGTCAGGTGAACAGTGTTTCCACCCAGCAAAATGGAGGAACTAATACCGGCAACAAGCTAGGAGAAAATATGGGTTCAGCCGTTTTGAATGTTTCACCGATTCCTACTAGTTCGGGTTTACATGCTTCACAGAATCATGAAGTTCACATTAAACAAGGTACTTTGAAAAATAATGTTTTAGTAAATGACAAAGGGTCTGATAGCATTAACGAACAGGTTGGTGCACGTTCAGTTACTGGAAGGGTGTCTTGTCTTGAGGAACTAAGACCGGCAACGAGCTAGGAGAAAATATGATGGGTTCGGCAACGAGCTAGGAGAAAATATGATGGGTTCAGCTGTTTTGAATGTTTCACAGATTCCTACTAGTTCGGGTTTACATGCTTCACAGAATCATGAAGTTCACATTAAACAAGGTACTTTGAAAAATAATGTTTTAGTAAATGACAAAGGGTCTGATAGCATTAACGAACAGGTTGGTGCACGTTCAGTTACTGGAAGGGTGTCTTGTCACGCTGATGCCAACAGTAAATTTGACCATGTTTTTTCTAAGAAGTATGCATTTTCCAACCATGAGAGCCCCCAGACAAGAACTTTTTAATAACAATGGGGCGAGGGACACAATGTGGAACCCTGCTTCATTAAGAGATTTGATTTATCTTATGGAAAAGAGACTGTTCAAATTTAAGACAACAGAAATGGACATAGCATATTTCAACCATTGCCTTTTGTTAAGGATTGTGCCACAAGGTTTCCTTTTGACATTTCATGTACTGATGAAATTGTCTGATTTTATACAATATTTTGATGAAATTGGTTTGGGATTGATTAAAAAAATATATTGTATTATGAAAAGCAAAAGGAACAGGTTTTGATAGAAGTGCAGGAATTGGATAAAAAAATCAAGAATGATGTATTGTTTTCACATTATAGTGCTTTGTATTTTAAGATGTTAGACAAGGTGGATAAAAGATGTTATACCATTTTTCAAAAGAAAAAACGTAAAATAGAACGATCAGAAATGTTCACAGAATAAGCAGGTTTACTTCATTAAAACAGGTAAGATTAGTGGGCGCAAGAACACAGGTGGTGGGAACGTGTATAGACCTTCTGAATATAATTATGTTAGGGAAGAGGATGGTCACATGTCCCCTAGATATAGTGATGTTAGAAATAATGAAAGATGGGATGTGGCTAATGAATCTATGAATGAAGGTGAGGAGGATTTTCCAGTGGTCAGGCGCTCAGAGAGACTGGCACAATATTAAACAGAGACAGGGTAATACAGCAGGAATTATTACCCATCCAGGAGGAACATGCATTAGTAATGGAACCGTTAAGGGAGACTGTGTACTGTGGGGACAACATTGTTAGTAAGTGGGAAGGTTTCGCTATTTACAACTATTCAGATAGGGTGATTACTGAAGATTATTTTAAACTTTTTTCAAAGGGTATCAAATTTATTCCTTCTACTAAAGGAGATTTGGCCTTCTACTAAAGGAGATTTGGTTGACAACATTATGGCTTTAAAGTTTTATACAAGGAAATTAAATTTAGATATGGAGAATAAAGAAAACAATAATACTCCCAATGATAGTAATTTTTTCCTACCAAAGAAGAAAAGTTTATATAATCCAACTTTACACCCCTTGGTTGAGACATATGAAAAGTTGGTAATAGAGGATATTTATAGTATCTTTGTGGACCATAGGGGTATAAATAAGTGGAACTTGACCCAAAGGAGAGTATGAACGTTTAATGGATTTAAGAAAAGACAAGGACTTGCGTGTTATGGTTCTGGATAAAGGGGGTGGGGTGGTATATTTTCGTAGTCTGGATTATTCTAATGAAATGCAAAATTTGCTTTTTGATGACCATACATATATTGGGATATCCAGGAATCAGATTAATATTGCATATTCCAAGATTGATTCCTATTTACAGGAATATTTATTAGATGGAAGGATTGATGTGGATACATATGAATTTCTTTATAGAAGGGATCCTGTTGTACCGGTATTCTTTGGAATACCTAAGATACATAAGAATGAATATCAACAAACCTCCATTTAGACCAACTGTGGCTGCAAGAGGTTCCAAAAAAGTGGTTATTGATTCCTGTGTACAGCATGCAGTGGATAGGACCCCACATTTGTTAAAGGATTCCTGGGAATTTTTGGAATGTATAAGGCAAGAATTATGGACCAATGAGGTTATTTTCCTGACTATAGATGTTAAGGGACCTGTTCACAAGTATTCCTAAGGAAGAGGGTCTAGCTCTTTATGAACAGATTCTATTTCAAACATCAGGGTTGGAAAGTGATATGGTCAACCTCATTTGTGAACTGATGGGTATCGTGTTAGATGATTTCCTTTGGTTTGAGGGTGAATATTATCAGCAAGTGAGAGGTGTCCCAATGGGAGTAGTATGCTCACCCATGTATGCCAATTTGGTACTTTTAGGATGGGAGAATATACATGTTATTGGAAGCCTTTTTAGGGACGTATTAATCTTTACCACCGATATTTGGATATTTTTTTCTCTGGAATGGTTTGGAACAGGAAATTCCACAATTTATACAGTACTTAAATTCCAGCATTAAATTTATTGAGTTTACATATTAATATGATAAGGGGATTAACTATCTGGACACATTTATTACCAAGGAAGGGGAAAGTTTTAAGTCCCAAGTATATAGGAAGAATACTTTTTGCAATGCCTATCTGCATTTTAAAAGTAATCTCCCTTTAGGGCAAAAGAAGGGCATTGTGAAGGGGCAGGCCATTAGAGTAGCTCGTATGACTTCATGCGAAGAAGATTTAGCCAAAGAATTTAACATCTCTAACATGTTTCAAGAGAGGGGTTACCCAGTGGACTTGTTAAATCAGATCCTTAAAGAGGTTTATGACAAATGGGGGAGCAAATACAAACCACTTTTAGGGGCCAGTTCAAATTTGGTACCAGATGATCAGAATATACAGATTAATCATACACAGAATAATTTTAGTAAGGCTTGTATTTTGCAGTATAATGTGAACACATACAAGGTTAGAAAAGCACTGGAAAGAAATTGGAATATATTTAGGACCAATCAGGAGATTTTTAATAAAGTGGGGGAAAGACCTAGGTTTGTAAATAAAGTGGGGCTTAACATTAAACAATTGGAAAAAAGGATAGAAAATGAAATGGTGGGTTAAACAAGGTACACAGGCTTGTGGTATGTGTTCCTATTGTTCATATATCAATAAACAGAATAGTTTGGTTTTAAACAACAACATTAAGAGTAGGGTATTTTTTAAAAAGGGAAATTGTAGCACCATGGGAGTGGTGTATTTGGCATTGTATAATACAAGTGGACACTTTTACGTGGGAAAAAACGAACGTATGTTTAAAAATAGGATATATGAACATCTAAATGATATGAGAAATAAAAAAAATAACCAATGCTCTTTATAAATATGCAGCAATGTGTAGATTTTGATAAATTTGCGTTTGGGATTCTAGATACTGTAAAGATTAATCCAAGACTGGAAAATTTTATTAAAAAAGGAGGAGACTCAGTGGCAGCTAAGATTAGCTGCTATGTTACCACCAGGTTTGAATGACAGTGTGTCAATAGCCCCTATGTTGTTAGAAAGAGCCAATAAGTTATAGAATGTAATTTTTAAATATTTTTTAGATAAAACTATTGTTGCTAATTATCATTGTTTATGTATATAAAGAATTAATCAAATAGCCTTATGGCATTAATATATATTATGGATATATTCCAAAAATTTATATTCAGGTTTTAGCAGGACTTTGTTTCTTTAATATGATTGCAGGTTTTGTGATGTCATTGGTCTTCATTTATATTTAAATGTGGATAATTGGTATGTTTGTATTCTGAAGAATTCTCTCATTTGAGATGAAAGCTCTTAATGTATGAATAAACATGTTTTGTTTTTCCTACTTCAGTGTATCGGATGTATTATACCTTGTTTGGTTTCAGTATTCCTATGAACTTATACAAGTCAATTCAGCAGAGTTTCAAGATGGTCACGGTTCAGTTCATTCTGCTCCTTTTGGGCAAGGATGACTGGATGTACGCAATAGACCTTCAAGATGCGTACTATCACATAAAAATGAACAGAAAGTCCAGAAGGTATTTACTGTTCTGGCTGGGAGCCAGTCATGATCACTTCAGTGTACTACCTTTTGGCCTCACCACAGGCCGCAGGTGTTTACCAAGTGTATGGCAGTGGTAGCAGCTCACTTGAGACTGCAGGGATTCAGTGTGATGTCCTTCAAGAATGCAACTGCAGTCATAACATGTGGGTTGTCCTGCCTCAGGCAGCCCTCGGTCGGCCGGATTCCAAAGTCTGGGTCCGATGTCGGCTGATGTCGCATTTCTCTCCGACGTCAGAGCGGCTGGAGTACATAAGCATCAGCCGACGCCATTTTCTTCAGTCTTTCTTGCCGCGGTGCCCGAAGCAGAAGCAGTTCGCAAGTGCCGGTCGGTCAGCTCCTGTATTCTACGATACCAAGTCATCAAAAGCTAAGTACCCCGTTGGGGACCTTTTCTTGCCTCAGCCGATGTCAGAAATTACTGAAAAAGTTAACAATTGTCTTTTTTGTGGTAAACAAATACCTCATAAGGATTTCCACTCTTACTGCCTCCCTTGCCTGGGCCCAGACCACGACGTCTCGGCCTGTGTAGCCTGTGCTCGCTTCAACAAGCGCACTCTCAGGCGGCGGGCGGAGTTCGCTGAAGATTTTTTCGGCGATAAATTTGCCTACACCATGCCGTCGGATCTTCCGACATCGCAAACTCCCAAAAAGCAAAAAGACCGGGACCGACATCCTCGGCCCGCGTCTACCACCGACTCCACGCCAATACCTAGCGCGAGTGCTCTGGTTCCCTTTGAGACGGTCTCTCCACCGCTCCGAACCGAAGACACCGCATTACTGACGACTCCGATTCCAGACATTACTCCGACGCCAGTTATAGACTTTCCTCCGGATACCGAAACCGAGGAAATGCCCGAGACCATTGCTGTAGACAAGGTCACTCCTGCACGTGGAGCTGCCAGGCCTCCTATGGCCATGTCTATTAAGGCCTACACTAGGGCTAAGGCAGCCAGCAAAACAAAGTGTATTACTTCTAAATCCTTACCTCAGCCGACTCCGGAGACACAAATTATGTCCATGGCTGCTGATTTAATTTCCATGATTAGAGGTTCACAGGCCCATCCTGAGAGAGCATCCCAGCCTCCTCCTGATAAAGGCCCGGGTTGAACCCTCTGACCCTACTCCTTCAGATGAAGACTCTGAGGGCTCTGTCCACTCTGATAGCCAGGAAGAGCTCTTCCAGACCTATGAGGACTCGGATGCAGAAGATTCCATCCCTTCGGCCTCCCCTCCTGAGGATATTTCT
Source organism: Protopterus annectens (assembly GCF_019279795.1). Classification (NCBI taxonomy): domain Eukaryota; kingdom Metazoa; phylum Chordata; order Ceratodontiformes; family Protopteridae; genus Protopterus; species Protopterus annectens. Next base: position 552,325,748 of record NC_056745.1, on the reverse strand, counting down.
TTTGGGGAAGTTCTGCACACCATGAGGGAACATTTCAAGTGGCAGGGTCAGGAATATTCTGATTCTAGGAAACGCCTTAGGACTTTCCTTAAGAAGCCTCAGCACAGGCCCTTAGCTATTCCTCCTGTACTTGATGTTCTGGATGATTTGTATTCTGACTCTAGTGCTACCCCTGATTCTCTTCCTCCTGCTCCAGCGAAGCCAGACAGGTATTACAGGGTCCCAGAAACTCATTCCCATTTATTCAGGGCCCATACTGCTGATTTGGAAACTATTTCACAGGGGCCTAAAGGAGTTTCAGCCTCCACCTCAAAAAATTCTTTGCCCTCCAACAGGGAAGCAAGATCATTAGAGAGATGGGGCAAAAAGGTTTACACATCCACTACCTTATCTATGAGAGCTTTAAATTGCCTTTTTCATATGTTACAATATCAGGATTACCTCTTAGAAGATTTACAAAAAACATTAGCTTCTCCTGATCCTTTAGACAGGAAGACTTTGCAGGAAGCTGTACATAACACTCAGCAAGTAAGCAATCACTTCCTGCAGTGTGGATATGATGCACTGGAAGCTTCATGTAGGGCAGCTATGACAGGGGCAGTGATTCGTAGACATGCTTGGTTAAAAGATCAACCTCTACCAGATCATGTAAAAGCAAAACTTCTGGATGCACCTTTGGAAAAGAACAAGCTTTTTGGTGCAAATGCTAAGGATGTGTTAAAGACCATCAAGAAAAAGCAAAATCAGTTCAGACTGTGAAAGATTTCCTCCAGGTTCAACCCCCAGATTCAGTAGGAATTGGCCTTCAAAAACTGGTCCTTTCCTAATCCAGAAAAGTTTCAAAGGGGTAAGAACAGACGTGGCCGAGGAAGAGGCCAATACAGAGGCCCTTACAGGGGACGACAATGGCAGCCAGGAAACCAAAGAAGTGACGCAGGGGTTTCACCTGCCCAACAACCACAAACTCAATGACTTTCCTCTACTACCGCCTACCAGGGAACAACTAGAAGCTCCCTTGGGCGGGAAATTATCTCTGTTTGCAGAAAACTGGCACAGACTGACAAAGGACAAATGGATTTTGGACGTTATAGACCGAGGGTACAGGTTTCATTTTCATACCTTACCAAGAAAACAAGGCATGCCAAACCTACCACAAAATCAAAGGGCAGAGGCTATCAAGCAAATCACTCTGCTGACTCGAATGAAAGTAATAGAAAGAGTTCCACAACAAGAACAAGGACAGGGGTTTTACTCAAGACTGTTCCTTGTCCCAAGAAAAGAATCTCAATGGAGACCAATACTGGACTTGTCCACATTAAACACCTTTCTCATAGTACCAAAGTTCAAAATGCTGACTCTACAGCAACTCCTTCCCATGCTGGGCAAGGAGTCGTGGCTGATTACTCTGGACCTCAAGGAGGCATACCTGCATGTCCCTATCAGACACAGCTGCAGAAGATACCTCAGATTTCTTGCAGGGCCAGAGCATTATCAATTCTCAGCATTGCCATTTGGCTTATCTACTGTGCCCAGAGTATTTACAAAATGCCTGGCTTCAGTAATTGCTCATTGCAGGCTCCAGGGTATACAAATTTACCCGCACCTGGACAACTGCCTCATACAAGCGGACGACAAATTGATGTTGACAAAAAACCTGGATTATGTCATACGATTACTTCAAGCTCTGGGATACACAGTCAACTTCCAAAAGTCAAGACTGCAGCCATCCCAGCAAATAATCTTCTTAGGAGCCAAACTAGACACAGCCTCTCAGATGGCTTACCTGACAGAAGACAAGCAAGAGAAGTTAACTCATTACTTCAAAGGTTTAGCAAAACTCACCCAGATGACTGCAAGGAGATTCCTACAGGCCCTGGGTTACATGGCATCCTGCATTCTACTGGTTCCATTAGCAAAACTATGAGAAAGCTTCAATGGTACCTAAAAAGCATTTGGTCTCAACACAGCAACAACTTGGAGACAATCATACCACTCATTCCATGCCTACAAAAGGAATTCCTATGGTGGGCCTCGGTGAGCCAGGAAAACACAGGTATGTCATTCAAAAAACCACAGATAACACAGACCATGACTACAGACGCCTCAGACCTTGGATGGGGGGCGCACATGGAAGGCAGGTGTATACAAGGACAATGGTCTCCAAAGGAAACACATCTGCATATAAACCAAAAGGAAATGCTGGCAGTAATGCATGCCATCGAGGCTTTTCAACACCAACTCTAGCAAGACCATTTAATGATACGGACAGACAACACCACTGTGATGTGGTACATAAACAAGCAGGGGGGCACCCACTCTTACCCCCTTTGCAGACTGACAATGCAGCTTTGGGAGAAATCACTGAGCCTAAACATCCAGTTACAATCCCAGTTGATTCCAGGAAAAGACAATGTGTTGGCGGACAGCCTAAGCAGGAATTTCACAGATCCACACGAGTGGAGGTTACATCCGAAGGCCTTCAGACAACTCACTTCGACATGGGGCAAGCCAGAAGTGGACCTATTTGCCTCTCACCTCAACCATCTTCTACCAAAATTTTGCACAAGGACATACCATCCAAAAGCTTGGAAAATAGATGCCCTCTCATTCAACTGGAACTCCCTAGCAATCTATGCATTCCCGCCTCAGCCACTGATGACCTCAGTATTACTAAAGATCAAAGCAGAGAAGCCCAAGGGAATCATAATAGCTCCGGATTGGCCAAGGCAACACTGGTACCCACTACTACGGAGCATATGTCACACCAGGAGGTGGGCCCTCCCTCAGTGACCTCTACTTTTGACTCAACACAATTTCGAAACACTGCATCCAAACCTTCAGACACTGCAGCTAACAGCCTGGGAGATCCCATAAATAACTTCAGCTTATCTCTCTCCAAGGAAGTTCAGCGGATACTAACAGAGGCTCGAAGACCATCCACCAGAAAGGTTTACTTAGCAAAGTGGAAAAGATTCAGCAATTGGAATACCAGCAAGGGACATGATGCATCATTGCTGAACATCCCACTTATCTTGGAATATTTGGCAGATATGTTAAAGAACGGCCTCTCATATTCTTCCATAAAGATACATGCATCTGCTATTTCAGCTAGATACAACACTGATCCTCCTGTTTTCTCACCCCTTACTAAGACAATTCCTCAGGGGAATCAAGAACATTAAGCCACCAAGAAAGGCCCCAGTGCCAGCCTGGGACCTCAATTTTGTCTTAGAAACACTGACTCTACCTCCTTTTGAGCCAGCAGCTTCAGTTGACTTGCAATTTCTCTCATGGAAGACTGCTTTCCTGTTGGCAATTACCTCAGCAAGAAGGGTTTCGGAGCTACAGGCCCTAATGGCAATACCACCCTTTATTATTTTCCACAGAGACAGGGTTTCATTAAGGACCAACCCTACTTTTATGCCAAAGGTGATATCTAGGGTTTCTCTAAATCAAGCCATTCATCTGCCTGCTTTCTTCCCCAATCCTGAGAATAAGGGGGAAAGACTTTTGCATACCTTGGACATTCACAGACAACTTCGATACTACCTGGACAGAACCAAAGCCAGTAGGAAGTCTGAACAACTTTTTGTAGCTTACGCCCCTGCAGTCCAAGGAAAAGCAATTTCAAAACAGACTATTTCTAAATGGATTGGACATTGCATCAGATTCTGTTATTCCTTTCATGGAAAGACTGTTCCAGCCAATGTCAGACCACATTCCACCAGAGCTACAGCCACCTCTACAGCATTTTTAAGAGGGGTGCCTACCAAGGGCATTCTACAAGCTGCTACATGGAGCTCCGTGCATACATTCTCCAAACACTACAATCTCCCTCTATATTCCAGATCCAGAGCAGGCTTTGCTTCGGCAGTCCTGCAGGGTTTGATTGCCACACCATCTCTTTCCTAGTGCATACCTCCTCCCCCAGCTAAGCTATGGTATTCTACCCACATGTTATGACTGCAGTTGCATTCTTGAAGGACATAGTACAGTTTTGTACCTACCATAAATGTAGATGTCCGATAGACATGCAACTGCAGTAGGATTTTCCCTCCCTCCATACCCCTCTATGCCTAGGGTCCACTCCTATCCCTGTTACTCTTAGCTGGGGATATCTGTTATGGTGTATTTGTTTTATTGCTCATTTATTTGTTTGGAATCCTGTTTTTGTCTTCCAATTTGATTACAGCCTTCCTTGGAGGGCACCTGGCATCTGGGGCAAGAAACACTGAAGAAAATGGCGTCGGCTGATGCTTATGTACTCCAGCCACTCTGACGTCGGAGAGAAATGCGACATCAGCCGACGTCGGATCCAGACTTTCCGGCCGACCGAGGGCTGCCTGAGGCAGGACAACCCACATGTTATGACTGCAGTTGCATGTCTATCGGACATCTACATTTATGGTAGGTACAAAACTGTACTTTTCCATACTTAAATGACTGGCACATTACCACCCCAACCAGGCATCTACTAATAAAAGCAAAATATTACATACTCCAGACATGCTGTCGTCTGGGAATATCCATAAATGACAACAAATCTTAGTTACAACAGACTCAGACATTGAAATTTATAGGAGTGGTGATCAACACATTATCGGTGACAGCTTCTCTTCCTCTAGCAAGAGTGCAAACTGTCATATTCCAGGTCAGGAGTATAGTTCACAGTACCAAAAGTTTAGCCCAGCTGTTTCTTTGGGTCTATATCAGAACATCGAATGATTAAAATCGCGAATGCTATAAAGAGTGAAAATGCCGGACCTGTAAGTGCTTTTTTTGAGATCGCAGTACAGTGAAGATTGGAATATTTGCCCTTTTCTCACTGTAGTGCAATCTCTGAGTTGGAGTCTATATTTAGCACGAGGGAGCAGCACCCCACAATAACTGGTTTGAGGTTCGGCATTTTTGCTGTTTAGAGTGTTCGTGATTTTAATCATTCGATGTTCTGCTATACACCCATTTCTTCAAGCCTCCGGGGTCAGTGTCAACTGCCATAATTTTAGTTCCCATAGCAAAATTTCATATGATAATTCTTCAATGGATGCTAGCAACACAATGGTGGATTCGATCAGATCAGGTTGTACAAAGCCATCATTTCATTCTCCCCCAACCCAAGGCCATGGTGACTACGGATACATCCCAGATTTGGTTGGGGGGCACTTCCTGGGGAAAACACTCCAATGCACTTAGTCCCCCGAAAAGGCCAACATCCATGTCAGTGTCCTTGAAATTGAGAGCAGTGCTGTTAGTGTTGCAGGCCTTCTAAGACTCTTTCGGGACAGTTGCAATTCAAACAGATGGTCAGTAGCCTGGTGCATCAACTAACGAGGAGGAACCAGGTCTTACCCCTTGTGTTGAGAAGCACTCAGAGTGTAGCAGTGGGCAATCTCATCCAACTGCTTTCTAATGGCAACGCATATTCCAGGGGAGTCCGTGATAGCTGAAAAATTGAGCAGGGCCCATTCTACTACCTCGCAAGTGGTCTCTCAACATGAAAGTGACAGAAATATGTGAAGTTGTTCTATCTTGCCATTAATTCTTTACTGATTGGTTCGGAGCCGATCCCTCGGCTCCAAGTCGGCCAATTGCAAAGCTCGAGGCCAAGTCCCTGTCCCATGATGCACCTAGAGTTACCTCAGATCTAGTTTGCCGCTGCAATAGATCAGAGGTTCTCCATTAGCTTGGGCCAGTAAAACTGTTTTTCTAATCATATTTGCATATTTAGATAGTTTAAATAGCTTAAATAGTTTTATAAAGCTCTTACAGCTTTCTAGTGTGTGTTACTGCATTTTAGTCCCTTCCCTTAGTGTGTTTTATAAAACTCCTAGTTTGCCTCTTGTTTTAGGCCTAGTTTAAAACCTTTTATAGTGTGTAGTGTGTGTTTAGCCTTCAGCTTTTTTAGGAAAGGCTTGAATTTACTATTACTGTTATAGTTTTTGTAATTGACAGTAATTTTGTCTGTCTTGGATATTTCTTAGGATAGTTAGTGTGTTATATCTTAGCAGCGATCTCCCTTTTTTGCATAGTCTGCTCATATAGTGTGTTTAGACTGTTATGGTGACAGTAAAGGCTTTTCCTGTCACTTTATTTACATTTGCATTTCTGAGTGAGTTGTGATTTAGCCTGATTTTATTAAGACTTATTGTGGATATTACTGTTGAATTTTTGTTGTGGGACCGTAATTTCTCTCAGATTTGCAATGGCTGAACAAGACAAGCACCCAAGCCTGGTTTTAAAAAGTGCCCAAAGTGTGGCCAAAAGATGTCTGTAACAGACAGCCGTGTAAATTTCGTGTATTGTCTAGGAGCTCTGCATTTACAAGACAGCTGTGCTATATGCCATTCCTTCTCCTCAAGGGTATTACAGGACAGAAAAAGAAAGCTTATTGACAGAGGGTTATTGAAACCGTCATTTCAAGAAGCTTTGAGTGACCAAGATGGATCAAGCAAGTCCTCAAAGTCTTATAAGACTTCAGACTCTAGGAAATCAAAGAAATCCTCTACTTCGGATCCACTGCCATTGGAACAGACAGTCTACTTTTCGGAGCCGTTCCCCAGTCTTGGAACCGGTGTCCGAGCTCCTAAGAGTCCATTACAACAGTTGGTACCACCTTCGGTGCACTCTTCTCGGTCCTCTATCAGTCTTTCAGATCTGGATGTGGATTGTTTGGTGCAGAAGCTATCGGCACCGGCCTTGGGAAAACTTTTATCAGCTTCGACCCAAATGGCTTCGGAGCAGAAGACCCTTACACCAACTCAGACTATTCCTTCTCCGAGCCATGCTGGTCCTTCAGAGCTGGAGGAGTCAGACCTGTTGATAGTGGAACCCTCAGAGCCGACACCTGCTCCAATGTCTTCGGCTCCATGCACTCTGACGTCCTCTGTGCCGATCGAGGACTCTAGGAGCCAACACTCTGGTCTGGTCTGGGGAGGATAGTCGGACCGACTTGTCAGTTCTCACTGTGCCTCTCGGGGCTTCGGCTCGGATGAGCTCAGCTCCTACCTCTGGTTCGGAGCCCACTGTCCTGGTGCCGGGGGTGTCTATGTTTTTTTCAGATCCGTCAGTTCCCTCGCATCGGAGCAGAGGTGCCCTCGGTGCCATGAGGAGAGTCATGTCTCCTAAGACATTCTCAACCTCAGGTTTGGCTTCCTCCTCCCCAAAAGCACCTGTGTCAGGAGTCTCTAAAATCAGGTACTGACTTAGATGAGTCAGAAGGGACCCACGGTCCCCCTCTGTAGATATCTCATTCGCTGAGATACTTGAAATCCTTAGGCAAAACAATGACTGGCAGTCCAAAAGCCCTACTGAGGATGTCAGTTCTCCTGAAGGCTTTTGGGTCTCAGCTGTCCACCTTTTGGGTGTCTCCGCCCTTCGATGAGCTAATGCAGCTGTTCTCATTAAGGGCGTGGGAGTCTCTGGATACGATGGAGCCTGTCCGTAGGAGGCCTAATAAGTTCATTTCTGCCCCCTTTGACAAATCATTTCTAATAAAAGGTGTTCCAGTTGATGCCATGGTGGTGGTGGCGGCAGCCAACAAAAAGGAAATGTCTGACTTCCTCATCTGTCCATCCTCCTAACAGAGACTCTGGGATCATGGATAGATATGGGAAGCGCATGTTTAGTTCAGCAACCTTTGCTCTTCGTTTGCTCAGCTATTTAACCCATTTTACCAGGTTACAAAGAGATCTCCTTAAGGAGCTAGGAGATGCTCTTCAGGGTACAGTAGCTGCCGGAGCTTCCAACAAAGTTGCCGCGTAAATTGCTACCCTCAGTTCTATAATAAACTCATCCATGCGCCTCATCTCATATGCAGCTGATGGAACGAGTAGGGCAGTGGATACAGGAGTTGCTATTGGGAGACACTCCCAAATGCGCTTGTGTTCCTTCGCGGAGCCCTTAGTCATCCTATGTGAATACTCCCTTTGATGGCTCATCCCTTTCCGGGCCTAAAGTGAAGGAAACCTTAACCAGGTGTGAACAGGATGGAAAGACACTGTCGTCTGAGTCCGTTTTTCCACCCCTACCCGAGCCTACCCTAAGGGTCGAAGGGGAGGAAAAATGTGGTTCCAAAAGCCCAAGGAGCCTTTCAGGACACGCATGGTGAACCCCCCTCCAGAGGCAGAGGAGGGGACAATAATGGAAGATGCCGCCCTTATGGTAGAGGAGGTCTGCAACACCAGGGTGACAAGAGATCACTTCTCTGGGAAGCCCTACCAGCACTCCTGAAAGGAGGCCCGACTGTGCTCCTCTGGAGGCAGTCGGGGGTTGCTGATCTTTTGTATCCAGACGCCTGGCTCAAAATAATGAAAGAAAGCGGAGTACAAAGCATTTCAGAGGATACTTCATCCCATTCGCCACACCCCCTTCACCCATAAGAAAAATCCCAGACTTTCCACCCAGTTACAGGGAACAGGCAACAATGGAGGTCCAAATGTTGCTAACAAGAGTCATCCAACCAGTCCCAGCAGACCAGACAGGATCTGGAACTTACTCAAGATTCTTTTTGGCTCCAAAAAAGACAGAGGACTGGAGACCATATTGGACCTCAGCAGAATGAACAAATATGTAAGGAAAGAGAAGCTCTGGATGGTCACTATTCAGTCTATACTTAGGGAAAGACAATTGGATGTGCTCGATAGATCTCAAGGATGCGTACTACCACATAAAAATGGCCAGGCCATCCAGGGATCATCTGCGCTTCCGGCTGGGAGCCAATCATTACCAGTTTCGAGCCCTGCCCTTTGGTCTCACTACAGCCCCCAGAGTGTTCAGATGCATCATGGCAGTAGTCATGGCTCACCTGAGGCATCTAGGATTCCAGGTGTTTCCGTACCTAGATTATTGGCTCCTTACCGCCACCACCAGGCATCAACTCATTCAGGCCAGGGAGTCCACTCTGCAATCAACTGAGCATTACAGTCAACTCAGAAAAATTTGCCTTGTTGCTATCGCAGCATATCGTTTTTATAGGGGCAGAATTGGATGCCACCACCACCACACTAAGGCTTCCAATAGAGTCTTTCTTCTTTGTCAGCGTTCTGATATCAAAAGACAGAGCACCAGCATCAGAAGTTCTGAAATTATTAGGCATGATAGCAGCAGCAATTTTAGCCATACCACTAGCTCGTATGTGCATGCGGATACTGCAATGGCGGCTGTTCACTCAGTGGTCTTGCCAAGAGCTTACCATGTCTCGCACTATAATCACAAATTCCTGCAAAAAGGATTTTCTGTGGTGGTTGACCTCACTTCATGTCACGATAGAACGCCCATTTGTGCTACCCCCTCCAGCAGCCACAGTGACCACGGACGCTTCCCTGATAGGGTGGAGGGTGGCATTTTCATGGAAAGACTGTCCAAGGCACATGGACCGGTCAAGAGAAACATCTGCATGTCAATGTCCTGGAGATGAGAGCAGTACTTTTGTCGTTGCAGTACTTTCAGGACTCTCTCCCTCTTGGTATGATTGTGATTCAGACTGAAAACATATCTGTGGTCTGGTATTTGAGCAAAGGAGGAACCAGGTCCTACCCCTTTTGTCACAAGGCTCTGGGTATGGCAGTGGGCTGTTTCTACCCAGCACTTTCTGTTGGCAATGAGCATCCCGGAGAAATCCAGTGTGATAGCAGACAAGCTGAGCAGGGCAATCTTGTTGCCCCACGAGTGGTCCCTCAAGAAAGTGATAGCGGACAGGATATTCCACAGGTGGGGCCAGCCTTGCTGTGACCTTTCTGCCAGTCACATGAACATGAAATGCAGAAGCTACTTTGCCCTTTTTTCCCCCACCGGGAGAAGCCCCAAGGGACGCACTCTTACACGATTGTCCTCCTGGTCTCCTCTATGCATTTCCACCGATCCCGTTGATACCCAAAGTTCTACAGAAAGCAAAAACCCTGGGAAGGACCATTATTCTCATAGCCCCTCATTGGCATCATCAGATGTGGTTCCCCTTCCTTCGATTTCATCTTTTGGAGGACCGTTGAATTCTGGACCCAGTTCCAGACCTCCTGACGCACTCATCGGGGGAACTTCATCCATCTCTGCAGTCCCTGAAGCTGACAGCTTGGCTGCTCCAATTTCCATCATAGCCAGGTTCCATAACCTCTCCATTGAGACTAAACAGATCCTTTTATCCTCTCATAAATCTTCTACTAGGAAGCTATATCTTAGCAAATGGAAAAAAAAAACTTTCTATATGGGCCTCTAAAAACAATATTGATCCTTACCAAGCTCCTATGGCCTCCATTTTAGAGTTCTTGACTATGATTTTTAACACAGGAGCTGTAGCAGCAACAGTTTGTGTTCAACTGGCTGCTATTTCGAATTTCAATCTTGGATTTGATGAATTGAATATTATGTCTCACAAGTTATCCAAAGCCTTTCTCAAAGGGACCTTTCATATTAGACCACCTGTGAAATCCCCGTATTCTCCATGGAATCTAAATTTTAGGCTTTCCCGTGTAATTCTTCCACCATTTGAACCAGCTTCCTCTTGTGACCTCAGATTTTTGTCATGGAAAACTCTTTTTCTGGTAGCTATTACTTCTGCATGCAGAGTGTCAGAGCTTCAGACTTTATTCGTCAAGCCTCCTTTTTTGATATTCCATGCTGACAGTCTCTCTCTCGGAACAAAATCCCCTCATTCTTGCCTAAAGTTTGTACTGAAACCGATCTCAACCAAGTTATTGATTTGCCAGTCTTCTTCCCCAACCTTTCAACAATTTAGAGTATTTGTTGCACAAACTTGATGTTCACAGACAGCTCAGATTTTATTTGGATAGAAGAAAAGATTTCAGAAAATCAGACCAGCTTTTTTTTTTTTTTTTTTCATTTTCAGACTCCAAGAAGGGTAGGCGAGTGGTAAAAACAACTCTGTCGAAACGGTTATCTGATTGTATCACCTTTGCTTATTCAGCTGCCAATATGCCTTTGAGTCATAAAATTAAAGCTCACTCAACTAGAGCAGTTTCTACATAGTCTGCTTTTTCTGCCAGGCTTCCTATTGATAACATTTGCGCAGCAGCCACTTGGTCAAAACCTCATACCTTTATCACTCATTACAAAGTTGATTAGTCCTGCAGGGACAGGGCCTCCTTTGGATCCATGGTCCTAAGAAATCTACTGTGTGAGCCACCCGAGATTTATGGTGCTTGGGACGCTACCTATCAGTAAAGAATGAACGGTGAACTTCACATAAAGAAGTTATGTACTTATAATGGTTCATGTCAGTTGTTCATCTCGCCGTCATTCTTGCGTCCCTCCCTCCTACCTCCTCCTGGGCTGTTAGATGACCGAGATGCTGGATCCATCCTGCTTGCTCATTCCTTCTATACCCTTCTTTGGGAGTTAAAGAATGACATATGGTATTATTATACGCAGCAAACAAGACCTGAGGTAACTCTAGGTACATCATGGGATTAGGGACTTTACCTCGAGCTATTTGAAGACCTTGAGATTTGCAATTGGCCGACTCCGAGCCGAGGGATCAGCTCTGAACCCATCAGTAAAGAATGAAGGCAAGATAAACAACTCACATGGAATGTTATGGTAAGTACATAACTTTTTTCCGTCGATGGGACCAGCCTTGCTGCAGTCTTTTTGCTTTTCCCCCTAAACAAGTGCAGGAGCAGCTTTCCCCTGATCACCCCTTGGGGAATCACCGAAGGAAGTTGTACTCCAGTATTGGCCTCCCAGTCTCCTCTTTGCTTATCTTCCAACTCCCTTGATTCCCAAATGTCTACAAAAAGCTGCCAGGTTGAAGAGCAGTGTCATACTCTGTGCACCTTACTGGCCTCTACAGATTTGGTTCCCCTTCCTTTGGCCACATCTACTTTACCCACCTTGGATTCTGGATCCAATTCCAGATTTTGTCTCTCACCCAATGGGCATGGTTCATCTGGATAGCTTAAACCTCAAGCTAAAATCATGGATGTCCTTCAAGGATGCATCTGCAGTCCTTACAAATGGGTTGTCCTGTCGTCAGGCAGCCCCTCGGTCGGCCGGATTCCAAAGTCTGGGTCCGGCTTCGGCTGGTGTCGCACTTCACCCGACGTCATTGCGGCAGTTTTCGGGTATAAAGGCATCAGCCGACGCCATTTTCCTCAGTCTTTCTTGCCGCGTGGCGCCCGAAGCAGAAGCTGTTCGCAAGTGCCGGTCGGTCAGATCCAGAGATTACTTCTACCGAATACTACTTCGAAGACTTCTATAAAGCTAAGTACCCCGTTGGGGACTCTTTCTTGCCTCAGCCGATGTCAGAGAAAGTTAATAACTGTTTATCTTGTGGGAAACAAATACCTCATAAAGATTTCCACTCCTATTGTATACATTGTTTAGGCCCAGACCACGACGTAGCAGCTTGTCTAGCCTGTGCTTTTTAACCGCGGACGCTGAGACGCCGCCGGACTTTGCTGAACAGATTTTCGCCCGATTTTGCTACATTATGCCGCCGGATCCTCCGACTACGCAAATAACTAAAACCGAAGAAAAGGACCGACATCGCGGTCCGCGGTTTCGCTGAAACCACGGCCAAGCAATCCGCGAGTGTCTCGGTTTCGGCTGAAACCGAGCAAGCGGTTCTTTCTTCAGCCGACAACTTGCCTTCTACCGAGGCCTCCTCTATTCTGGTAGAAACGGCTTCTGAAATCCAGCCTTCTGTTGCGATTTCACAGGACTTATCAGACACCATTCCACTAGATATTTCTACTCCTGCACGTGGAGCTGCTAGGCCTCCTCCAGCTATGTCTATTAAGGCCTTTGCCAGGGCTAAAGCAGCCAAAATTTCCAAGCCAGTGCCTGCCAAGCCCCCCTCTCACAGGCCCAGCACCAGCTCCCATATGCTTTCCTTGGCACAGGATCTCATCACTTTAATCCGTGGATCCCAGCCTCATCCAGACAGGGCCTCTCCCTCCTCCAGAAAAGAGGCCTAGAGCAGAGCCCCCTGAGCCAATAGCCACAGATGATTCTTCTGATGATTCAATACATTCTGATCCTCCTGAGGCTTCTTATTCTCCTTACGAAGACTCCAATGCTGAGGAGTCCATCCCTTCAGCCTCTCCTCCTGAGGAATTTTCCTTTGGGGAAACCTTGCATGCTATGAGGGAACAATTCCAGTGGCAGGGCCAAGATTTCTCAGACTCAAGAAAAAGGCTTAGGACCTTTCTACACTTACCACAGCATAGGCCTTTAGCTATCCCTCCAGTTCTATCTGTTGTTGATGATGCATTTAATGATGCTTGCACTTCTCCTGATACTTTACCTCCGGCTCCTGCTAAACCAGATAGGTACTAGAGGGTCCCGGACACTCATCACCACTTATATAAGGCCCCTTTTGCAGATCCAGAGACTATCTCCCAGGGCCCTAAAGCTGTAGCAGCTACTACTTCTAAAAACCCCCTCCCCTCTGAAAGGGATTCCAGGTCCTTAGAGAGATGGGGTAAAAAAGTTTACACCTCTGCTACTTTGTCAGCTAGAGCTTTGAATTGCCAATTTCATATGATTCAATATCAAGAGTTTATGCTTGACCAGTTGACTAAAAAGCTGTCCTCTGAAGAATCTTTAGATAAAAGTATGTTCAAGAAATGTTACATAACATTCAGCAGGTTAGTAACCATTCTTTAAAATGTGGCTATGATGCACTGGAGGCTTCCTTTAGATCAGCCATGACGGGCACAGTTATCAGGAGGCATGCATGGTTGAAAGAACAGGCATTACCAGACCATATCAAATCTAAGCTTTTGGATGCACCTATGGACAAGGTCAATTTATTTGGTGCCCCCGCACAGCAGGTTCTCAAAAAGATGGAAGAGAAAGCAAAATCTGTGCAAACCGTAAAAGATTTCTTACAAGTCCAACCTCCAAGGTTTAGCAGGAATTGGCCCTCCAAGAATTGGTCCTTTCCGGAGTCCTCTAAGGCACAAAGAGGCAGGAATAGGCGCTCTAGAGGCAGAAACCAACCCAGAGGTGCCTACAGGGGTCGCCAGTGGCAGGGTAACAACCAACGAGGCACGGACACAGCCACCACCACTACAACAACTCAATCACAGTGACTTGGCGGTGACACCGCCTACCAGGGAACAACTAGAAGCACCCTTAGGCGGAAAGCTAACCTTATTTTCAAAAAAACTGGCACTGCATTACAAGAGAAAAATGGATTTTGCAAACTATAGACCAAGGCTACAGGTTCCATTTCCATACTCTACCAGGAAAGAGAGGAATGCCAAACCTACCACCTACTCAAAGGGCAGAAGCTCTAAAACAAATATCTCAATTATTAAGAATGAGAGCTGTGGAAAAGGTACCATCTATGGAGCAAGGGAAGGGATTTTACTCCAGGCTCTTCCTGGTACCAAGAAAAGAAAACAAATGGAGGCCTATTCTAGATCTGTCCGCTTTAAACACATTCCTCATTGTTCCAAAATTCAAAATGCTGACTCTACAGCAGCTTCTTCCCATGCTGGGCAAGGAGTCTTGGCTGGTAACTCTAGATCTCAAGGAGGCATACCTGCACGTCCCCATAAGACCAATTTGCAGAAGATACCTCAGATTTCTTGCAGGATCAGAGCATTATCAATTCTCAGCATTGCCCTTTGGCTTATCTACTGCGCCCAGAGTGTTTACGAAATGCCTGGCATCAGTAATCGCTCATTGCAGACTTCAGGGAATTCAAATCTATCCCTACCTGGGCGACTGCCTGATACAAGCGGACAACAAAAACAAATTAACAGAAGACTTACAAAGAGTCATCTACCTGCTACAAGCCCTGGGATACACAGTCAATTCAAAAAAGTCAAGGCTGATTCCATCCCAAATAATAACCTTTCTGGGTGCAGAACTGGACACATCCAAACAAATGGCATTTCTAACTGCAGAAAAGAAAGAACAACTTCCTCTCTACTTTTTGGCATTAACAAAGCAGAGCCATCTAACTGCAAGAAAAGTGTTACAAGCTCTAGGCTTCATGGCATCCTGCATAATTCTGGTCCCTTATGCCAGGCTTCATACGAGAAAGCTACAGTGGTACCTAAAGAATTTGTGGTCTCAGCACAAACACAGCCTGGAAACCAAAATTCCAATGATCCCATGCCTGAAACAAGAGTTCTTATGGTGGGCACAGGCCTGTCAATCAAACACAGGACTGCCCTTCAGCAAAAGTCATCCAAGACAAACTATCACAACAGATGCCTCAGACCTTGGTTGGGGGGCACACATGATGGACAAGTGCATTCAAAGCCTATGGACTCAAGACCAACTGCATCTGCACATAAATCTAAAAGAAATGATGGCAGTAAAATTGGCAATCCAGGCATTCAGTCCTCTTCTCCACGAAGGTCAGCTGTTGATGAGGACAGACAACACCACAGTTATGTGGTACATCAACAAACAGGGAGGCACACACTCATACCCCCTATGCCGGCTGGCACTAGACCTATGGGATGTGGCTCTGGGTTACAACCTTCAGTTACAGGCAATTTATGTTCCAGGGAAGGAAAACATTCTAGCAGACGCATTAAGCAGAACTATAACAGATGCCCACGAATGGATGCTGCATCCGGACATCTTCAAAGCCATCACAAGAAAATGGGGATTGCCACAAATAGACTTGTTTGCATCCCCATACAATCACCAGTTAAATTCTGCACAAGGACTTACCACCCACTTGCTTGGAAGGTGGACTCCCTATCCTTCAGTTGGAAAAGCATGACAGCATACGCATTCCCACCACTTCCTTTGATGCACAAGGTGCTTCTCAAGATCAAAGAGGAACGTCCGAGGATCATTCTGATAGCCCCAGACTGGCCAAGACAACATTGGTACCCACTACTGAGGAGCATGTCCAGGGAACAAATATGGAAACTACCACTGATCCCATTACTGCTGACACAGAACAACTACAACATTCTGCATCCAAGCCTAAAAACTCTGCAACTAACTGCCTGGAACATTACTTGACAGAAATTAACCCAAATTTATCCCAAAGGGTTAAGGACATAATCCTGGAGGCTCAGACCTTCAACAAGAAAGAATTATGCAGCAAAATGGAAAAGATATCTCATCTGGAGCGCTGCAAAAGGGCAAGATGTGACACTGGTGAACATAGCCAACATCCTGGAGTACTTGGCTGAGCTCTACCACACAGGCCTGTCCTATTCCTCCATCAAGATACATGCATCAGCTATTTCAGCACAATACAGCTTGATCCTCCTGTCTTCTCGCATCCTCTGCTCAGACAGTTTCTGAGGGGAATTAAAAATGTAAAACCCCCCAGGAAACCTCCATTGCCAGCATGGGACTTGAACTTTGTGCAAGAAAAACTGACTCTACCGCCTTTCGAGCCAGCAGCTACAGCGGACTTGCAATACTTATCCTGGAAGACTGCCTTCCTGCTGGCAATAACTTCAGCAAGAAGGGTCTCTGAACTACAAGCATTAATGGCAGTACAACCCTTCCTGATCTTCCATCAAGACAGTGTCCATGAGAACAAATCCTACATTTATGCCTAAGGTGGTATCCAGAGTCTCTTTAAATCAGGCTATCCACCTTCCTACATTCTTCCCCAATCCACAGAACAGGGGAGAAAAGCTTTTACATACCTTGGATGTACACAGGCAATTACGCTACTACCTGGACAGGACAAAAACAATAGAAAAACTGACCAGCTTCTGGTAGCTTATGCAACAGGAAAAGAAGGAAAACCAATTTCTAAACAGACAATCTCCAAATGGATAGGAAATTGCATTAGATTTTGTTACTCCTACCATGGAAAGAAAACTCCAGAGAACATCAGGCCTCACTCCACAAGGGCCACAGCCACTACCACAGCTTTCTTACGAGGAGTGGCTACCAAGGACATTATAGAGGCTGCTACTTGGACCTCCGTGCATACATTTGCCAAGCATTATAACGTACCTCTATACTCTAGATCCCATGCTGGCTTTGCCACTGCTGTTTTGCAAGGGATCCTGACTACACCATAATCTATTCTCGTTTCCTCCTCCCCTAGTTTAGCTATGGTATTCTACCCATTTGTAAGGACTGCAGATGCATCCTTGAAGGACATAGTACAGTTTTGTACCTACCATAAATGTAGATGTCTGAGAGGAATGCATCTGCAGTCAGGATTACCCACCCTCCTTCCCCTCTGAGGTACTCCTAGGGTACTTACCAATCTTCAGCTAGCTTGGGGGGGATCTATTATGGTGTATTTGTTTGTATATATGTACATACATGTTTATTTTGTGTGTTTGCTCTCTATTATTTGGAAACTTTGGCATTTATCCAAATTTAGCCTACCAAGAGGGCACCTGGCATCTGGGGCAAGAAACACTGAGGAAAATGGCGTCGGCTGATGCCTTTATACCCGAAAACTGCCGCAATGACGTCGGGTGAAGTGCGACACCAGCCGAAGCCGGACCCAGACTTTGGAATCCGGCCGACCGAGGGGCTGCCTGACGACAGGACAACCCATTTGTAAGGACTGCAGATGCATTCCTCTCGGACATCTACATTTATGGCAGGTACAAAACTGTACTTTTCTCCAATTCCTTTAATAGCCAAACAACCGATGCTGTCCTCCCCATCCGTCACATACTTTTATCTTTCTATAAAGCTTCTACAAGAAAACTTCACAGAAGAAATTAAAAAGGTTTGTTTTGCACAGCAGAAACACATTGACTCCTTCTCTGCTCCTGTACAAAGTGTTCCTAAATTTTTGGCAACAATCTTTAATGAATGAGGAAGCAACCTCCTCAACAGTTAGAGTTCAGTTAGCAGCAATCTCTAATTTCCATGTTTGATCTGAGAATTCTTCCTTGGCTTCATCTAAGCTTTATAAAGCCTTTTTGCAAGGCACCCTTCTGCTGAGACCTCCATATAAAGGTCTTTCTCCACCATGGGATTTAAATGTAGTGCAACAGGCCTTAATTCATTCCCCCTTTGAACCAGCAGCTGAATGTTATCTTAAATTCCTGACCTGGAAGACTGCCTTTCTAGTGGCCATTACATCTGCTAGAAGAGCTTCAAGCATTGTTCTCTAAACCTTCTAGATTTTTCATAAGGATATAGTAAATTACATACCAATGCTTCTTTCCTTCCATAGGTGGCGTCAGACTCCAGTATTAACTAGTCCATTAATCTGCCAGATGTTCTTCATGTTTCACTGTTGCAGTCATCACATTTGGGGTTATCTGCCTGCAGGTAGCCCTCAGCCGGCCTGAATACCAGAGTCTTTGTATTTCTGCATCGGATGCTCTCGCTTCTTCCATGACGTTAGGGGTATAAAACATGCAGCCGACGCCATTACATCAATCTTTCTTGCCGTCCAGTTCCTGAAGCAGATCGCAAGTGCCGGTCGGCCGTCTCTTGAAATTTTCGTTTTCGAGTTTCAGACCCGAAGTCTTCAGGAAAAAAAACAAAAAAGATAAGTGTCCCGTTGGGGATCCTTTTCTCTTGTTCTAACTGATGTCAGAAAAATAACAATTGTCTTGCCTGTGGAAAGCAAATACCTCATAGAGATTTTCATTCTCACGGCGTCACCTGTTTAGGCCCAGACCATGACGTCCCTTGCGTCGGTTTTGTGCCTTGTTCAATGCCCGAACTGTTTGTCGTCAGGCTATTGTTGTAGCCAAATACTTTCGTTCTCGATCACCGTACTCCGAAATGGCTTCGTTAAGCCATCCGACTACCGATCTTCCAAAAAAAGTAAGGATAGACAGAGACCGCATAGGTCCAAAACTGCCGACGATGCTTCTGTTAAGCTAGTCGCCAGTCCGCTGGTCCTCAGGCACTTTTGTAGGCCTGATACCCACTACTGCAGATTCACAGGACTGTACTGAGACCCATTCAGAGTCCGGTATGCCGCGAGGTGCTTCTTCCACTATGGAACCTGTGGATGTCTCTTTCAGGCCTACAGACTTTCATATTAAACCGACAGCATCGTTTCCAACTAGAAGTACCGAATTCCTCAGGCCTAAAACTCGCACTATGCCTAGAAAACAGACAGTCAAACTGCAGACTCGGGCCCATATGCTCAAAAACAAATGCTTAGAATGGCTGAAGACCTTATTTTAATTAGGGGAAGCCAAGCTTCCCCCTCTGAGACCTAGAACCGATTTTCTTTCTCATTCTTCTGACCAGGAATCTGCTATCTCTGTTCCTTCTGATTACCAGGATTTGCCCTTATCTTCTGAGGATTCTGATGCAGAGGATTCCATTCCCTCTGCTTCCCCTCTAGAAGATTTTACTTTTGGTGAAACCTTGCATACCCTTAGGGAGCATTTCCTCTGGGAAAGCCAGGACTATTCAGAGTCCAAAAAGAGACTTGGGAAATTCTTGCTCCTGCCTCAACACAGGCCTCTAGCTATCTCTCCTGTTCTAGCTATTGTAGAGGATGTATTCTTGGAATCTAGCTTTACCCCAGACACGTTACCTCCAGCTCCCAGAAAACCTGACAGGTACTACAGAGTACCTGACTCTCTCACAAGTTCCTCTTCAAGAATCCTACTGCGGATCCAGAGACCATTTCCCAAGGACCAAAAGGCATTAAGGCTACTGCTGCCAAAAATCCTATCCCTTCTGATAGAGATTCTAGAGCCATAGACAGATGGGTTAAGAAGGTATACACTTCTGCTACTTTGGCCATTGGGGCTTTAAATTGCCAGTTTCATAAGTATCAGGAGCATATTATGGGACTACTGAAACAGAAAATTATGTGGATTCCTGGCTGTGCTGAACACACAGATTTGCAAGATTTAATGCATTCTGCAGAACAAGTTGGTAAACCTACTTTGCAATGTGGTTTTGACGCTTTAGAAGCATCTTGCAGGGCTGCTGTCAATGGGTCTGTACTTAGAAGGCATGTTTGGCTTAAGGAACAAAACTTGCCAGATCATGTTAAAGCTAAATTACTGGATGCACCCTTAAACCAAGACCGCCTTTTTGGCAACAAAGCAGAAGTTGTCCTCAAAAGGATGGAGGAAAAAGCTAAATCTATGCAAACTGTTAAAAGATTTCCTACAAGTACAGCCTCCCAGATTCAGTAGGCATTGGCCTTCAAAGAACTGGTCCTTTCCAGTCCCTTCCAGGCCTTCAGTCCAAACCCAGTAACAGCAGACCACCAGGACTTCAGTCTCAGGTTGCGCACAGATCTAAGCAGTGGGGGGCTCCCACTTCCAAAGCAGGGAGTAGTAAGCCACCCCCCTATGGAAAAATGGCACAATGACTTAACCTTAACACTTCCAAGTCTTGCTCAACTACTTGCTCCCTTAGGAGGAAAGCTTGCCCTGCATGCAAAAAAACTGGGAACTCATTACCCAGGACAAATGTGTTCTGAACATAGTTTCCTGAGGATAGAGATTCCACTTCCACGCACTACCAACCCCAAATGGTTGGCCAGACCTCCCCCCCAAATCAATGGGCGGAGGCCCAACAGCAGGTTCTCTTTCTCAGTATCAGGGCTATTCAACCTGTCTCACCAGAACAAAGGGGACAAGGTTTTTATTCAAGACTTTTTCTGGTACCCAGAAAAGAAAACTCCTGGTGTTCTATCCTGGACCTCTGTGTTCTCAACAACTTTTCTGGTGGTTCCAAAATTCAAAATGCTTAAAGAGCTTCTTCCTATGCTAGCCAAGGATACCTGGCTGGCAACCCTAGACTTTAAGGAAGCTTACCTGCACATCCCAATAAGAGAATCCTGCAGACAGTACCTACATTTCAGGGCGGGCTCCATGTACTTTCAGTTCTCTGCACTTCCCTTTGGCTTATCTACTGCGCCCAGGTTGTTCAAAAAGTGTCTAGCTCCAGCCATTGCATTTGGCAGGCAGAGAAATATTCAAATGTACCCATACTTGGACGATTGTCTGATTCAGGCAGAATGCCAGGACTTGCTATTACAGCACCTGGCATTTGTAAAGAAACTTCTAACCTCACTGGGGTACACCATCAATGAAAAGAAATCACACCTAGTACCCTGTCAACATATTGTATTCCTGGGAGCAAGCTTGAACACAATGTCCCAGATGGCATTCCTCACTCCAGCGAAACAAGTTTTTGACAACCTACTTTAAACTATTGGCCACAAAAAAAACCGCTATCTGCAAGGAAAATACTGCAAGCTCTGGGGTTCATGACCTCTTGCATTCTGCTAATTCCATATGCAAGACTGCATATGAGGAAACTCCAATGGTATCTAAAAAGTCTACGGTGTCAACATTCTCAGGACCTGGAAACAATGATTCCTATCATTCCTTGTCTAAGGACAGAGTTCCTTTGGTGGGCAGAGGCCTGCTACCACAACAAGGGACTCCCTTTCACTCTACCCCCTGCCACCCAAACCCTAACAACAGACTCATCAGACTATGCATGGGGGGCTCACATGGCAGGGCAGTGCATTCAGAGTAAATGGAACCCGAGACAGATGCACCTGCATATCAGTCAAAAAGATATGTTAGTTGTACACTATGCTCGGGCAGCCTTCAAAGACAATATTCTTCCAGGACAACTATTGGTAAAGACAGACAACACCACAGTTATGTGGTACATAAACAAGCAGGGGGGGGGGACCCACTCCTACCCTCTCTACAGACTAGCCATGGCTTTATGGAACACAGCCTTGAGCTGCCAAGTACACCTACAAGCTCAGTTCCTGCCAGGCAAACTAAATTCACTATCAGACGACCTAAGCAGAAATCTCATGGACCCACACGAGTGGAAACTGGACCCAAAGATATTTCAACATTTCAAGAAACAAATAGGGGAGCCCAGAGATAACCGGTTTGCCTCCCCTCATAACTACTAGTTGGACAAATTCTGCACAAGGACTCCCCACAGACAAGCTTGGAAAGTGGATGCCTTGTCCTTCACCTGGGAAAGCTTCTAAGTTTATGCCTTTCCCTCCTTCCTCTCCTCTTGAAAGTTCTGCTAAAGATCAAACGGGACAAACCAAGGACAATTCTCATTGCACCAGACTGGCCATGAAAACACTGGTACCCCCTTTTGCACAATATTTCACTGCTGGAACCATTGCACCTACCTCAGGCTCCTTACCTGCAGTCCCAGCAGGAGGGCCAGATTCTGCACCCCCAGCTTCAAACCCTGAACCTTGCAGCCTGGCTAATTACCTGAGCTCTTCAATACCATCCCTCAGTAAGCAAGTGCTGGATGTCTTTCTGGAGGCAAGGAGGCCTAGTACTAGAAAATCCTATGCTGAAAAGTGGAAAAGATACTGTTCCTGGAAACAGACTCGGGGGATGGGCACAGCAGTGCCCAGTTTACTGCATATTCTTCAGTACTTAACAGAGATGCTCCACAAGGATCTTTCCTTCTCATCAATTAAAATTCATGCCTCAGCCATTTCAGCACATTACAGTACTGAGCCACCCCTCTTCTCTCACCCCCTGCTGAAGCAATTCCTTAGAGGAGCCAAAATTTTAAGACCACCCAGGAGAGCCCTACTCCAGCCTGGGACCTTAACTTTGTATTGGAAAAGCTCACTCTACCTCCTTTTGAGCCAGCTGCAACTGCAGAGTTGAAATTCCTCTCTTGGAAAACAGCCTTCCTTCAAGCCATCACTTCAGCAAGAAGAGTGTCTGAATTACAGGCCCTCATGGCAGTGGAGCCCTTCATCATCCTCCATGCAGACAGGGTGTCCCTCAGGACCTATCCTTCTTTTATGCCCAAGGTGGTCTTCAGTGTGGTCCTTCATCAGTCAATACATTCGCCAACCTTCTTTTCTAAACCACAGAACAAAGGAGAACGAATATTGCACTCTTTGGACGTGCACAAACAACTTAGATTTTATTTGGACAGGACTAAGCCTCTCAGGAAAACTGAACAGCTGCTGGTTGCTTTTGCTGCAGGGGCAGCGGGGAAGGCCATTTCAGAGCAAACCATTTCTAAGTGGATAGGCCATTGCATTTATTTCTGCTATAAGCACCATGGAAAAGCTACCCCACAGGGGATAACATCACATTCCACCAGGGCTGCATCTACTTCTGCAGCCTTTCTCAGAGGTGTTCCTACCAAGGACAATCCTATAAGCTGCTACCTGGAGCTCTGTACATACCTTCACCAAGCATTACCACTTGCCTATTTTTTCTAAATCCAGAGCTGGTTTTGCCACTGCAGTTTTGCAGGGCTTAATAGCTGGTCCTAATGCTCTCTAACTGCCTCCTCCCTTCCTTAGCTTTGGGAATCTACCCAAATGTAATGACTGCAGCAGTGAAACATGAAGAACATAGTACAGTTGTGTACACTTACCATTAATGTAGATGTTTGAGTGTATTCACTGTTGCAGTCCTGGTTACCCTCCCTCCAGCCTTCTGACTTCTGCTCGCTATACCTTTTTTCTTGTTTACTGTATTTTAGCTTTCCGGTGTATTTGTTTTTTTGTTAGAGATGTAACCTTGTATATAATTGCTTCCCATTATGGGGGCACCTGACATCTGGAGCAAGAAAAACTGATGTAATGGCGTCTGCTGCATTCTTTATACCCCTGATTACCTGATGTCATCCGACGCAGGACCCAAGACTTTGATAATCAGGCCGGCTGAGGGCTACCTGTAGGCAGATAACCCAAATGTAATGACTGCAACAGTGAATGCACTCAAGCAGCTACATTTATGGTAAGCGTACACAACTGTACTTTCCTATATTGAGCCTCCTGGACCTTTCTCTCCTCCTCTGACTGTAAGTACCTTAGCTATATATTTTTAGCAAACTCTACAAAAGCATGCATCTGGAGTGTATCTTCCCGGGCCTTCTCTGAATATAGGCTCTGTCCTAGTTGGGCTTTACTGGTAAACAAATGTTAAATAAATAACATTAAAATAAAACTCAATCTGAGGTATTCTGGGGAAATGAGGCATTATGGGATAGAGAGGAGGAGCTTGAGCTTTGAATCTTGAGCTTAGAAAATGGCCAAGTCGGATCCGAAACCCACATGTCGCAGAAAAATTAAAATTGACAGCGCAGATGGAACATTATGGTAACAATTTGTTTTCTTTTTTTCCATGTTATTTTCATGTATTCAAGATTTTGGATGTTTTATTGTAACTTGAAGGTTCTTTATCAGATACTGTTTTGTAATGGGTTATAGTAATTTTTTTTGCTACAAAAGAGATGATGGGTTTTGTGGATATTGTGGTTTACTTGTAGCGTTTTCATTTATTAATTAATCTTTATATCATTTGATCTGATATTGTTAATCCTCGTTCATTCCTTACTTTTGGGTATCGGTTCCGACCTCAGAACCGAGCCAGCCATCTTCCAAGCTCGCGTCAGCTACAAACTTTAGAGCTAAACTCTTACTCAGAATTCCCCTCTCCCTGTTACCTCCGATTTCATTTGGTGCATCGCCATTCGGTCGTGTCAAGCTACTTATCTTGAGCTAAGTATAGATATTTGTTGTCAGACTAGTTAATATAACTTTTTCTGTCAGAAAAGTATTGTTGTCTCTTACCTTAGCGCATTTAGCGACTATATTTCCTTGAGTTTCCTTCTCTTTACTCTGCACTTTTTACCACAAGGTATTTTCTCCCTTACCATCGTTGGTAAATAATTCCTTTCTTCATTACCTTTGGGTATTCTTTCATACCATTGCTGGTACCCTTTCTTCTTTCTCCTTTTCTATCATGACAAATAAAAAAGGTAGTCCAGGATTTAAAAGGTGTTCAGATTGTGGACACAAATTACCTACATCAGATGCAGACTCTGTGTGTCTATTGCTTGAGTGTGTCTCGCTTATCTGTTGACCCGCCCTGTGGTATTTGTAAGAACTTTTCCAACAGAACTTTGATTGAGAGGAAAAATAAATTGTTACTGAAGGGACTTCTTAAATCTCCCTTTTCAGAGGCTATTTCTGGGTCGGAGGCTTCAATCCCTCCTAGAGCCCATAAGAAAAAATCGGATGATCCTACAAAGGCCAAGTCTCTGCCTTCATCCCCGGCTGGGGACTCCCGCCAACCAAGACCTAAGAATGCTAAGATTTCTGCTTTGGAGCTCACTCTGTCGGCACCATCAATGATTTTGGCTCCGTTTACTGTAGCCTTTACTTTATCAGTACCGAGGGGCTCCTCGGTTCAGACTACTACATCAGGACCGACTGTTCAGTCGGCGCTGACCTTAACCACATCGGCTCCAACATCTTACCCGGAACCGACGTCTCAGTTATTGACACCCAATTTTGTCGTTTCTAGCTTAGGTATCGTTAACCACTAAGGCAACGATCTTTTTGAAAATGCAGACCTTGACCTCGGCCTCAATGATTTCCTTGGTGCAGACACCCGTAGTCCGGTCTCTCTCGGCACCATTGTTCTCAGTGCGGACTGGTGAGGTGGGCACCGAGCTTGTCTCTTCTGTGGAAAGACCAGTTTCTCCCTCAGCTGTGTCCATGAGTTCCACTAGAAGCCTTTCTGAACACAACGTGTTGCGTCTTGTGGATCAAGTGCTTCTTGCCAGAGGTATCCTGCCCCCCCCCCCCCCCCCAGGACCTATCCTTCCTTGGGAGGTGATCACTCATCGCAAAAGACCTCTTCTTATTCTCCTCCCTCATTGCCTTTGAAGCCCCTTGATATAGCACAGTCTTCCCCCTCTACGGTTCCCTTTATGGACCTCACTAAGGAACCGCAGTTGCCTTTGTGGCAGGAGAGATGTTCATCGTGCATACAGCTGCAGTCATAACAGATGGGTTCTCCTGCCGTCAGGCGGGTCCTCGGTCGGCCAAATTCCAAAGTCTAGGTCTGGCGTCAGTTGTCGTCGCTTCTTCCCTGACGTCAGTGCGACAGGGGTATAAAGGAACCAGCCGACGCCATTTTCTTCAGTCTTTCTTGCCGCGCAGTGCCCGAAGCAGAAGCAGTTCGCAAGTGCCGGTCGGCCAGCTCCTGAGATTACGAAAATTTGGAAACCGAAGTCTTCTTAAAATCTAAGTACCCCGTTGGGGAAACTTTTCTTGCCTCAGACCGATGTCAGACAAAGTTAATAATTCTATTTCTTGTGGGAAGCAAATACCGCATAAGGATTTCCATTCCCTCTGTATACCTTGTTTAGGCCCAGACCACGACGTCTCGGTCTGTCGCTTTTGTGCTACATTTAACAAACGCACTATTGTGTCGGGCGGAGTTCACCCAGCATTATTTTGGGAAAGCATTTAACTATACTATGTCGTCGGATACTCCGACTCCGGTTTTGTCTAAAAAACGCAAAGACAAGGACCGACACACGAGGTCCGCGGCCTCTACCGACACCACGCCAAAGCCGACAACACATGGTCCGGTTCTCCGCGAGGCTCCTACGCAGCCCCTGATCACCGACGACATTTCTTTGACGGTGTCTCCTGTACCCGAGGTCGCAGGCTCCTCGGCCCACACCCCGACTACAGATACCGAAGCCACTCTTGGCGTTGAAACTCAGAATGTGGACAGGTCCACCTCCACTCAAGGTGTCTTCAGACCTTCCTCTTCTTTCTCCATCAAGGCTCTCACAAAGTCTAAAGCAACCATGCACTCTAAGAGACCAGCTACACAGGGCCCATCTCCAGGCCCCATGCCTAAGAAACAGATGCTTAAAATGGCTGAGGATTTAATTACTCTTATCAGAGGTTCTCAGCCCCCTCCGGACAAAAGGCCTAGAGTGGAGGAAGATTCCCCCTCCTCTGATCCAGGGCTCCATTATTTCAGAGCACTCTGATGATCAGGAACATTCTTACTCCCCTTTTGAAGACTCTGATGCGGAGGAGTCCATCCCTTCTGTATCCCCCCCTGAGGATTACTCATTTGGGGAAACTTTTCATACCTTAAGGGAACACTTCCACTGGGAAGGCCAGGATTATTCAGATTCCAAGAAAAGGCTCAGGGAATTTCTCTTGCTTCCTCAGCACAGGCCTCTGGCTATACCTCCTGTCTTGGACATCCTAGATGATGTTTACTCGGAGGCCTGCCTTAACCCGGACTCTCTACCTCCAGCTCCAGTTAAGCCTGACAGGTACTACAGGGTCCCTGACTCTCACCAATTTCAATACAAAAGCCATGCTGCTGACCCAGAAACCATCTCACAGGGCCCCAAGGGAGTTAAGGCCTCCATTGCTAAAAATCCATTGCCTTCCGAGAGAGATTCCAGATCCTTAGAAAGGTGGGGAAAAAAGGTATATACCTCGGCTACCTTATCCATGAGGGCCTTAAACTGTCACTTTCATATGCTAAAATACCAACAGTTTTTGTTATCGCAATTGAAAAGTAAAATGTCACAACCTGAACAACCAGACTTGAAGGAGTTGCAGGATTTGATGCATAGTGCAGAACAAGTGGGTAAACATAAATTACAGTGTGGTTTTGATGCTCTAGAGGCCTCATGTAGAGCTGCTGTTACAGGATCAGTCATACGTAGGCATGCCTGGCTCAAGGAACAAGCCTTGCCTGATCATGTCAAAGCTAAATTACTAGACGCCCCTCTTCAAAAGGATGTACTATTTGGTACTAATGCTGAGGAGGTATTAAGGAAAATGGAGGAAAAGGCTAAATCAATGCAAACTGTGAAAGAATTTCTACAGGTTCAACCCCCACGTTTTAGTAGAAATTGGCCTTCCAAAAAATGGTCCTTTCCTGCCACAGACAGACCCCAAAGAGGCAGATACAGGCGCCCGAGGGGCAGAGGACAATCCCAAGGATCGTTTAGAGGCAGACAATGGCAAGCTCCTACACAAAGAGGTGGTGAGGACAACTCGCAATCTTTCAGAAAGCAAGCCCAATGACTTTCCCCTTTGCATGCCAACCAGGTCTCAAATGGCAGCTCCCTTAGGAGGAAAGCTGGCATTATTTTCAAAAAATTGGCATATTGTCACAAAGGACAAATGGATCATGGACATTATAAACAGAGGCTACAAATTCCATTTTCACACCCTTCCAAAAATGAGAGGTATGCCAAACCTGCCACACAATCAAAGGGCAGAGGCACAAAGGCAAATTACAGATCTCATAAACATGAAAGCTATTCAAGAGGTACCTACGCAAGAACAAGGTCAAGGTTTTTATTCCAGGCTATTTCTGGTGCCAAGGAAGGGAAAAGATTTGAGACCTATCTTGGATCTATCCATCCTAAACACATTTCTGCTCGTACCAAAATTCAAGATGCTCACTCTACAGCAACTTCTTCCCATGCTGGGCAAGGAGTCTTGGCTGGTAACATTGGACCTCAAGGAGGCATACCTGCATGTCCCAATCAGACAAAATTGCAGAAGGTACCTCAGATTTCTTGCAGGTTCAACCCATTATCAATTCTCTGCATTGCCCTTTGGCTTATCTACTGCACCCAGAGTATTCACGAAATGCCTGGCATCAGTAATTGCCTACTGCAGACTTCAAGGGATTCAAATATACCCCTATTTGGATGACTGCCTGATCCAAGCGGACAGCAAGCACATTCTTCTGAAACATCTGGCTTATGTAATATTATTGAACTCTCTGGGATACACAATCAACAAAAAGAAATCAAGACTAATACCCTCTCGGAAGATAATTTTCCTGGGTGCCAATTTGGACACAAACACCCAGATGGCCTACCTCACGCCAGAGAAGCAGGGGCAGCTAATTCAATACTTCAGAACACTAGCAAATTGCACCAGGCTGACTGCAAGGAAAATCCTGCAGGCTCTGGGATTCATGGCATCTTGCATCTTACTAATCCCATGTGCAAAGCTGCATATGAGGAAACTACAATGGTACCTGAAAAACATATGGTCTCAACACAGCCACAGTTTGGAAACAATAATACCACTAATTCCATGTCTGCAAAAGGAATTTCTGTGGTGGGCTCAAGCATGTCAAACAAACACAGGTCTTCCATTCAGCAAGCCTCAAGCAAATCAAGTCATCACAACAGACGCCTCGGACTACGCCTGGGGGGGCGCACATGACAGATCGGTGCATTCAGGGCAAATGGTCCCAAAAAGAAAAGCACCTTCGCATCAATCAAAAAGAAATGCTAGCAGTAATAAATGCTATTATATCTTTCAAGGACCTTCTACAACCAGGTCAACTATTGATAAGAACGGACAACACCACAGTTATGTGGTACATAAACAAGCAGGGAGGAACACATTCTTACCCCCTATGCAGACTGGCCATGTCACTTTGGAACATGGCCATGGACTTACAAATGGCACTACAAGCACAGTATTTGCCAGGCAAGGAAAACACGCTGGCAGACAACCTAAGCAGGAATATGACAGATCCACACGAATGGAAATTGCATCCAAAAGTTTTTACAGAAATAATCCAAGAATGGGGAAGGCCAGACATAGATCTCTTTGCCTCCCACAAAAATCATCAATTGACAAAATTCTGCTCAAAGATCTTCCATCCAAAGGCCTGGAGAGTGGACGCTCTCTCTTTCAGTTGGACATGAATGACAGTTTATGCCTTCCCACCTCTTCCTCTGCTGCCCAAAGTTCTATTGAAGACCAGAGCAGACAGACCAAAGATGATCCTCATTGCTCCGGACTGGCCAAGGCAACACTGTTACCCACTCCTGAGGAGCCTGACGCATTCCCCACCATGGACCCTGCCTGTAATACCTCTTCTTCTGACTCAGCACAGCTTCAATACTCTTCACAGCCAGCTAAAAACACTCAATCTAGCCGCATGGAAGATTCCTTAGCATCACAGCAGGCCCTACTCTCCAAGGAGGTCCAGGATGTCATTTTGGAGGCCAGAAGGCCATCAACTAGAAAAGCTTACTCCGCAAAATGGAAACGTTTTTCTGTCTGGAATGAGAAAAATGGCCAGGATCCTGGAAAACTGAATTTACCTCAAATACTACAATATTTGGCTGAACTGCTAAGCAGTGGACTTTCTTTCTCCTCCGTCAAAATCCATGCCTCAGCCATTTCTGCAGAATACAACACTGATCCACCTTTATTCTCTCACCCTCTCTTAAGACAGTTCCTCAGAGGGGCTAAGAATTTAAGACCTCCAAGGAAACAACCAACACCTGCTTGGGATCTTAATTTCATTCTGGAAAAACTGACCTTGCCTCACTTTGAGCCAGCTGCCTCATCAGATTTGCAATATTTGTCCTGGAAAACAGCTTTCCTTCTGGCTATCACCTCAGCTCGTAGAGTTTCAGAACTACAGGCTCTCATGGCTGTCCAGCCTTTTATCATCTTCCATCAGGACAGAGTTTCGTTACGAACCAACCCGTCCTTTATGCCTAAAGTGGTATCCAAGGTAGCTTTAAATCAGGCCATACATTTACCTACTTTTTATCCTAATCCTCAAAACAAAGGGGAGAGATTACTACATTCCTTGGACATCCACAGACAACTGCGTTATTATTTGGACAGAACAAAGCCTTTCAGAAAATCAGAACAGCTCTTTGTGGCCTATGGGGTAGGAGCTCAAGGAAAGCCAATTTCCAAACAGACAATCTCAAAATGGATAGCCCACTGCATACGCTTTTGCTATTCCTTTCATGGCAAAACTGTACCTACAGGCATTAGAACTCATTCCACCAGGGCCACAGCCACCTCTGCAGCCTTCCTCAGAGGTGTTCCTACCAAGGATATTTTGGAAGCAGCCACTTGGAGTTCTGTGCATACCTTCTCCAAGCACTACAACCTACCATTACCTTCTCCAAGCACTACAACCTACCATTATACTCCAAATCTAGAGCAGGCTTTGCCACTGCAGTCTTGCAGGGCATTTTGGCTCCTCCTAGTTCCACCTAGTGCCTACCACCCCTTTCTTAGCTTTGGGATTCTACCCATCTGTTATGACTGCAGCTGTATGCACGATGAACATAGTACAGTTTTGTACCTACCATAAATGTAGATGTTCGAGTGCTAATACAGATGCAGTCCAGGTTTCCCTCCCTCCTTCCCCTCTTGGGACAGGCCTATAGGCTAACGCATCCTCATACAACCTGATTGGGCTATTCATTTATGATGTATTTGCTTGCAACTACTGTATTTTGATTATATTGCACTGCATTATTACACAAATTTATGTATTGCCTTCCTTCTGGGGGCACCTGACATCTGGGGCAAGAAAAACTGAAGAAAATGGTGTCGGCTGGATGTCCTTCAAGGATGCATCTGCAGTCCTTACATATGGGTTGTCCTGCCTCAGGCAGCCCTTCGGTCGGCCGGATTCCAAAGTCTGGGACCGGCGTCGGCTGATGTCGCCCTCTCCCCGACTTCATAGCGCCTGGGGTATAAAAGCATCAGCCGACGCCATCTTCCCCAGTCTTTCTTGCCGCGTGGTGCCCGAAGCAGAAGCAGTTCGCAAGTGCCGGTCGGCCAGCTCCTGTAACGTCAGCTACCGAAGACTTCAAAAGCTAAGTACCCCGTTGGGGACTCTTTCTTGCTTCAGCCGATGTCAGATCAAACGCTTAAAGTTAATAATTGCTTAACTTGTGGGAAACAAATACCTCATAAGGATTTCCATTCTTACTGCCTCCCCTGCCTAGGCCCAGACCACGACGTCTCGGCCTGTACAGCCTGTGCCTCCTTCAACCGACGCACTCTTGGGTGTCGGGCGGAGTTTGCAGAGGAATTTTTTGGGGCTAGTTACTGTTACAATATGCCGTCGCAGACTCCGACTTCTCATTTAACCAGAAAACGGAAGGACAAGGACCAACACACGCGGACCGTGGTTTCGGCTAAAACCACGCCTAGGCCTACCGCGAGTGTCTCGGTCTCGGCTGAAACAGAGTCCTTGGTACTTCCGACCGTCGAAACCGCACAACTGACAACCTCGGCCACGGAGGCCTCTTCGGAGTCGGTTATAGAATTTCCCTCAGAAACCGGTGTTCCGGAAACATCCGACACCATTTCCTTAGACAAAACTACGCCAGCACGTGGAGCAGCCAGGCCTCCTGCATCCATGTCCATAAAGGCATTCACAAGGGCTAAAGCTGCTAAACAGCCAAAATCTCTGCCTCCCAAGGCTATTCCTCAGGGATCCACTACTGGTTCACAGATTTTAAGTTTAGCTGAGGACCTTATTTCCTTAATTAGGGGCTCTTGGCCACATTCGGACAGGGGCTCTCAACCTCCTCTAGACAAAAGGCCCAGGGTTGAGCCCACTGATCCCCAGTCTTCTGAGGAGGCCTCAGATGGCTCTGCTCTTTCAGACTACCAGGAGGAGGCCTTTACGGCCCACAAGGATTCTGATGCAGAGGAATCTATTCCCTCTGCCTCCCCTCCTGAAGAGCTGTCCTTTGGGGAGACCCTTCACTCCATGAGAGAGCATTTCAAATGGCAGGGCCAGGAATTCTCTGATTCCAGGAAGAGATTAAGGACTTTTTTGCATTTACCTCAGCATAGACCTTTGGCTATTCCTCCAGTTTGAATGTCATTGTTGATGTGTACTCTGAGTCTAGCATTACCCCTGACTCCCTTCCTCCGGCTCCTGTCAAACCCGATAGGTACTACAGGTTCCCGGACTGGCATCATTTCCTTTACAAGGCCCACTCTGCTGACCCTGAAACTATTTCCCAGGGCCCTAAAGGGGTTGCATCTGCCACTACTAAAAATCCACTCCCCTCTGAAAGGGAGTCTAGGGCTTTAGAGAGATGGGGTAAAAAAGTGTATACTTCTTCCACTCTTTCTATGAGGGCACTAAATTGTCAATTCCATATGATACAGTACCAAGAGTATTTGTTAGATGAATTGCATAAAAAACTGTCTTCACCTGAACCCCTAGATCGCAAGTCACTTCAGGATCTGGTACATAACTCCCAACAGGTTAGCAACCATTTCTTGCATTGTGGTTATGATGCATTGGAAGCTTCATGTAGGTCAGCAATGACAGGTGCAGTCATACGTAGGCATGCTTGGCAGAAGGAACAAACTCTGCCAGATCATGTTAAAGCAAAGCTTCTGGATGCGCCACTGGAAAAGCAAAAGTTATTTGGCTCCACTGCTCAGGAGGTCTTAAAGAAATTTGAGGAAAAAGCTAAATCTGTACAAACAGTCAAAGATTTTCTCCGGGTCCAACCACCAAGATTCAGCAGAAATTGGCCCTCTAAGAATTGGTCCTTTCCAGATGCAGAGAGATTTCAGAGAGGCAAGAACAGGCGTGCCAGAGGTAGAGGGCAAGCTCGAGGCTCCTACAGAGGACGTCAATGGCAGCCTCCTAACCAGAGAGGTAGTGCAGGACCTACAACTGCTGCACAAGGACAGAATCGATGACTTTACCTTGACCCTGCCAACCAGGGCTCAATTGGAAGCACCTTTGGGCGGAAAGCTATCTTTATTCTCAAAAAATTGGCACAGTATTACAAGGGACAAATGGACACTGCAAATAATAGACAAAGGATACAGGTTCCATTTTCATACATTACCAAAAAGAAAAGGCATGCCAAACCTGCCACCGAATCTAAGGGCAGAGGCTTTAAAACAAATTTCCAACCTATTGCAAATGAAAGCTATAGAAAAGGTTCCTCTCACAGAACAAGGCCAAGGATTTTATTCCAGACTATTCCTTGTCCCAAGAAAAGAAAAACAATGGAGGCCTATTCTCGACTTGTCCGCACTGAATACTTATCTCATTGTGCCAAAATTCAAAATGCTGACCCTACAGCAGCTCCTTCCCATGCTGGGTAAGGGGTCTTGGCTGGTAACTCTAGACCTCAAGGAGAGGCATACCTGCATGTCCCTATCAGACAAAGTTGCAGAAGACACCTCAGATTTCTTGCAGGTTCAGAGCATTATCAATTCTCAGCATTGCCCTTTGGCTTATCTACTGCGCCCAGAGTATTCACGAAATGCCTGGCATCAGTAATTGCACACTGCAGACTTCAGGGGGATTCAAATATACCCATATCTGGACGACTGCCTTATACAAGCGGACAGCCAACAAACTTTGGTAAAACACTTGAATTATGCCATCCGCCTACTTCAGGCTTTGGGATATACAGTCAACATTCACAAATCAAGACTTGTTTCATCCCAAAGGATAATTTTTCTGGGTGCGAAACTAGATACGACCACCCAAATGGCTTTTCTCACGGAAGAAAAACAAAGACAACTACCGGATTATTTTGAAAATCTGACGAAACAAACTCAGCTGACTGCAAGGAAAATCCTGCAGGCCCTGGGTTACATGGCATCTTGCATTCTTCTGATTCCACACGCAAGGCTACATATGAGGAAACTACAATGGTACCTAAGGAGTTTATGGTGTCAGCACAGTCACAGCCTAGAAGCTTTGATACCACTCATTCCATGCCTTCAAAAGGAATTTCTGTGGTGGGCTCAAGCAAGCCAGTCAAACAGGGGTCTGCTCTTCAGCAAACCAATAATCAGCCAAACCATTACAACGGATGCTTCAGACCATGGATGGGGAGCACACATGGAGGGCAGATGCATTCGAGGACTATGGTCACAGAAAGAATTGCGCATGCACATAAACCAAAAGGAAATGCTGGCGGCGATACATGCAATCGAGGCCTTCACACATTTTCTGCATCAAGGACACCTGCTAATAAGGACAGATAATACCACAGTTATGTGGTACATAAACAAGCAAGGAGGTACCCATTCCTACCCTCTTTGCAGGCTGGCAATGAATCTTTGGGAACTTTCCCTAAAAATCAATATAGAGCTGCAATCCCAGTTTGTGCCAGGAAAAGACAATATACTGGCGGACAGCCTAAGCAGAAATATCATGGATCCACACGAATGGATGCTGCTCCCAGACATCTTCCTTCAGATAACACAATCATGGGGGAGGCCGGACATAGATCTTTTTGCCTCCCACCACAACCATCAGCTGAAGAAATTCTGCTCAAGGACATACCACCCACAAACATGGAAAGTGGACTCTTTCTCTTTCAGCTGGAATACTCTAACAGTGTATGCATTCCCACCTCTTCCATTAATGACCAAGGTCTTACTGAAGATCAGGACAGAGCAGCCCAAAGTAATTCTGATAGCTCCGGACTGGCCCAGACAGCACTGGTACCCACTGTTAAGGAGCATGTCACGCACGAAACCGTGGCCTCTACCACAATGGCCACTTCTTCTGACAAAACACAATTACAAAATTCTGCACTCCAGCCTGAAAACCTTGCAGCTGGCAGCCTGGAGAATACCTTGACTCCTCACCAGGATAAGCTATCCAAGACAGTGAAGGACATCATCATGGAAGCTCGCAGACCTTCCACAAGAAAGGCATATTCAGCAAAATGGAAAAGATTTCGCACTTGAGCACCACAAAGGGCCTAGATGCGACAGTGATGAACTTGGCACATATCCTGGAATACTTGGCAGAAATGCTCCACAATGGCCTTTCTTACTCTTCCATAAAAATTCATGCTTCAGCAATTTCAGCAGAATACAATACTGATCCACCTGTCTTCTCTCATCCTCTCCTAAGGCAGTTTCTAAGGGGAATTCATCAATCCTCCAAGGAAACCACCAGTGCCTACATGGGACCTTAACTTCATGTTGGAAAAATTAACTCTACCTCCCTTTGAACCAGCAGCATCTTCAGAACTACAGTTCCTGTCTTTGAAGACTGCCTTCCTTCTGGCCATAACCTCAGCAAGAAGAGTATCTGAGTTGCAGGCCCTCATGGCAGTACAACCATTTCTTATTTTTCATCAGGACAGAGTCTCACTGAGAACCAATCCTTCATTCATGCCAAAGGTGGTATCCAGGGTCACACTGAACCAAGCTATTCACCTGCCTACCTTCTTTCCAAATCCACAAAACAAAGGGAAGAAACTTCTGCATACCCTGGACATTCACAGACAGTTGCGCTACTACTTGGACAGAACTAAGACTTACAGAAAAACTGACCAGCTATTTGTAGCATATGCTGCTGGTGTACAAGGAAAAGCAATTTCCAATCAGACAATTTCAAAATGGATAGGGCATTGCATTCGATTCTGTTACTCTTTTCATGGCAAAACTGTGCCAGCTAACATTAGACCTCATTCCACCAGAGCCACAGCCACCTCCACAGCCTTCTTAAGAGGGGTGGCTACCAAGGACATTTTAGAAGCTGCTACATGGAGCTCCGTGCATACATTTTCCAAGCATTACAACTTACCCTTATATTCCAGATCCAGAGCAGGCTTTGCTACGGCAGTCCTGCAGGGCATTTTAGCTACACCATCCCTTTCTTAGATCCTACCACCCCCAGCTTGGCTATGGTATTCTACCCATATGTAAGGACTGCAGATGCATCCTTGAAGGACATAGTACAGTTTTGTACATACCATAAATGTAGATGTCCGATAGGTATGCATCTGCAGTCAGGTTTACCCTCCCTCCTTCCCCTCTGTGGTATTTCCTGGGTACTTATCCCTCTTATAGCTAGCTGGGTTTATCTATTATGGTGTATTTGTTTTATATTACTGTGCATGTTTGAAATTTTTTGCATTTCTCCAAATTTAGCCTTCCTTAGAGGGCACCTGGCATCTGGGGCAAGAAAAACTGAGGAAGATGGTGTCAGCTGACGCTTTTATACCCCAGGCGCTATGACGTCGGGGAGAGGGCGACATCAGCCGACGCCGGACCCAGACTTTGGAATCCGGCCGACCGAAGGGCTGCCTGAGGCAGGACAACCCATATGTAAGGACTACAGATGCATACCTATCGGACATCTACATTTATGGTAGGTACAAAACTGTACTTTCCTTTATACCCCTGTCGCACTGACATCAGAGAAGAAGCGACGACAACCAACGCGGGACCTAGACTTTGAAATTCGGCCGACCGAAGACCCACCTGATGGCAGGAGAACCCATCTGTTATGACTGCAGCTGTATTAGCACTCGAACAGCTACATTTATGGGAGGTACAAAACTGTACTTTTTGCTATGACCCAGAATGATAGTTGTGACACGTGTAATTTGATGTTTCACAGCCGTCCGGCAACTTCGGGTCGGCAGGCTGAACCACTTAGGGGAGGGGTGACCCCTGTCCTGGACACTCACCCCTCTTCAGGTGGACCAGCCTTCCAACTGATGGAGAAGGCTCTGGCATCTGCTGGCGATACTGTTATCTCCCTGCACTCCTCTGGACCGCTATGTTCACAAGTCACACCTACCGGACACCGGGCGCAAGGGCTTCAGGACATATTCCCACAGGAAGCCCCCTTTCCGTTGTCTTCCCCAGCTTTCCCCTCTGAGGAAGTTCACCGGAAAAGTTTGTGCAAGAGGAAGCACCTAGACTCCACAGAGGAGTCCCTCAATGAAGACACAGACTTTGATGATGGGGAAGGATCCCCTCGGTCACCCTCTGAGGTATCCTTTGGTGATCTCCTCGAAATCCTTAAACAGAGAGGTGACTGGCAGCCCTCTAATCCAACCTCTGAGGAGTCTGTGTTCCTGCAGGCTTTCCGCGCTTGGCCCCCTTCCTCCTGGGTTACTCCACCTGCCGATGAACTGGTTTGGCTCATCGTACAGCATGCGTGGATAGCTCCTGACACAGTCAAGACTATTCCCCGGAGGCCAGATAAGATTTTCTCCCCTCCTGCTATGGATTCCCATTGGTCCAAAGGTGGTCTTGTGGATGCTCTGGTGGTGGTGGCCGCCGCAACCAAAAAGGATCTGTCGGATGAAGAAAGCCAGTCAATCCATCCGCCTAACAGAGTCTCGGGCCCTGGACAGGATAGGGAAGTGCACCTTTGCATCAGCAACCTTTGCTATCAGGTCCCTGAATTATATGGCACACTTTACCATGCTTCAAAGTGATCTAATTTCCGAGCTCTCTGAAACTTTGGCTGATGCCGTGTCTGATGAGGTCCGTGACAATGTGGCCTCTCAGCTAGCCACTATTGAGTCAATATCTAACTCCTCCATGCGACTGATATCTCACACATCAGAAGGAGCAGTTAGAGCGACGGGTTCAGCTGTGGTCTTGAGACTACAAGCCTGGATGTGCTTGTGCAATTTCGCAGAACCCTGTAAGGCTTCCTTTCTTAACGCTTCCATTGAAACCTCTTCGTTGTTTGGACCCAAAGTTATAAGCACACTGGCCAGATGTGAACAGGACGCTAAGACCCTTTCTGCTGTAGGTGTCTGTTATTCTTCCCCTCAGCATGCTTTCTCCCGAAACCAAAAGAGTGGGCAGATATGGTTCAAGAAGTCTCGGGATCCTTTCCATGACACACAGGCCGAGTTCTCCCCTAGAGGCAGAGGCGGAAACTCACTGGGAAAAGATGCCCCTTTCAGGGCAGAGGGGGTCTGCATAACCAGGGTTCCAGGGACTCTCTTCCTGGCCAATCCTACCAGCGCTCCTGAAGTGCGGCCCAACTCCTTTCCTCTGGAGGTGGTTGGGGGTTGTTTCTCCTTGTACCCTTCTGCCTGGCTAGCCATCACTACCGATTCTTGGGTACAAAGGGTTATAACCAGAGGTTGTCATATCCCCTTCGATCTGTATCCTGTCCCTTCAAAAAACCTCCCAGACGTTCCACCCCGTCAAAGGGAAGAAGCAGCACTAGAGATAGCAAAGCTGTTAAGAAAAAGTCATCAAATAGTCCCTCCAGACCAGATAGGATCCTGATTCTACTCAAGACTATTTTTGGTGCCAAAGAAAACCGGGGACTGGAGACCAATTTTGGATATCTGTGTATTGAACAAGTTTGTAAGAGTACAAAAATTCCGGATGGTGACAATACAGTCTAACCTCCCACTTTTGGAAAAAGACGATTGGATGCGCTCGATAGATCTTCAAGATGCGTACTACCACATAAAAGTGGACAGGCCATCAAGAAGATTTCTGCTCTTCCATGCGGGAGCCGGTCACTTCCAGTTCAGAGTACTGCCCTTTGGACTCTCTACAGCCCCCAGAGTGTTCACAAAGTGCATGGCAGTCGTCACAGCTCACTTGCGATGACAAGGATTCCAGGTGTTTCCATACCTAGACGACTGTTTCATCTTCACCCCCACCAGATATCTATTGGAAGAAGCCTTGGCATACTCTCTCCTCACTGCACAAATAGGCATAACCATAAACTGGCAAAAGTCCAATCACACCCCATCTCAGCCCACAGAATTCATAGGGGTCATCTTGGATACAAAGAATTGCAGAGCGTCCATTCCAGAGCACAGAATTCTAAGGATAAAGCAATGACTGATCCCAATCCTTTCAAGGGAGAAATCCACAACTCTCACTGTCCTACAGCTGTTGTGTTCCACGGCAGCCTCCATCACCATTGTCCCCCTGGCCAGGTTTCACATGAGGCTTCTACAATGGCTACTGCTCACCCAATGGTATCCTTTCTAATATCCTCTTTCAGCCAAAATTCGAGTAACTCACAGGTGCAAACAGGATTTAAATTGGTGGATGACCCACAACCCGTCACAATGGTCTCACCCCTTCTCCCCCCAGCAGCCCAAGGCTACAGTGACCACGGACACCTCCTCGATAGGGTGGGGGGGCTATGTCGGGGACAGACGGTCCAAGGCACTTGGTCCGAATTGCAGGCCCAACTGCATCTAAATGTTCTAGAGCTGAGGGCGGTGCTTCTGGCGTTGCAAGCATTCCATCCCCTGCTGCTGTCTGGGATGATTGCGATACAATCAGACAACATGGCCGTGGTCTGGTACATCAACAAACAGGGTGAACCAAATCTTACCCCCTTTGTCGAGAGGCCATGAAGATATGGTAATGGGCGATGGCTACCAACCGTTTTCTTCTAGCAATGTACATTCCAGGGAGTTCCAACGTGATAGACTCAGCAGGTGCATTCTACAACCTCACGAGTAGTCCCTGAATCCCTTGATAGCGGCTGAGATCTTCCACCGCTGGGGCCACCCTTGCTGCGATCTCTTTGCATCCCTGACTATCTACAAATGCAGCGACTACTTTGCCCTGATTCCCCCTCCGGGACAGTCATCCAGGGACGCTCTAGTCCATGATTGGCCCTCGGGTCTTCTTTATGCATTCCCACCTCTCCCCCTCATTCCCCAGTTTCTGAAGAAAGCCCATTGGTTGAAGAGCAAGGTGATCCTCATAGCACCATATTGGCCTCGTCAGATTTGGTTCCCCTTCCTTTGGCCTCACCTGCTAGATATGGATTCTCCATCCAACCCCGGGGTTGATCTCACATCCGCAGAACCTGATTCATCCCAGCTTGGACAGCCTGAAGCTCACAGCTTGGCTCCTCCAATTCCCTTGATTGCCAGGCAGAATGATCTTTCTTTGCCAGTACGGGACATTCTTATTGCATCTCATAAGTCTTCCACTAGAATTACTTACCTAAGCAAGTGGAAAAGATTTACCTGTTGGCTGAAAGAAAAACAAGTAGATCACTTTTCATCACCGGTGTCGGTAATACTAGAGTATCTGGCCGATCTGTTTCAATCGGGTCTATCGGCCTCTACCATTAGAGTTAATTTGGGTGCAATATCTAATTTCCATGAGGGTGTCCAAGACTCCTCTCTTATGTCACACAAATTATGCAAGACCTTCATAAAAGGTGTGAATCATATGAAGCCCCCTTTTAGAGAACCTATTCAACCATTGGACCTGTCATTAGTTGTACACGCTCTGACAATGCCATTTTTTGAACCAGCTTCTTCTTGCAACCTCAAATATTTGTCATGGAAAACCTTGTTTTTGGTCGACATTACTTCTGCCAGACGCATCTCTGAGCTTCAAGCATTATGCATCAAGAGTCCATACTTGATTTTTCATAGAGATAGTATCTTTGAGAACTAATCCTTCATTTCTGCCAAAAGTTATGTCTGAAATGTCCATTAATCAAAACATTGAATTGCCAGTTTTCTTCCCCAATCATTCAAACAAAGGAGAGTATCGCCTACATACCCTAGATATTCCCAGGCAAATTTGCTTCTACTTGAACAGGACTAAGTCCTCTCGTAAATCAGACCAGTTATTTTTTGCCTATTCTGGACCTGGATTAGGATGTGCTGTTGCTAAGGTCACATTGGCTAGATGGTTGAAAGACCTTGTGACCTTCATTTATACACAACATAATATTCCATTGCCTACTACCATAAAGGCTCATTCAACAAGGTCGGTGGCAACTTCTGCTGCATCTTAGGCTACGCCTCATACCTTCATCAATCATTACAAATTGGATTTGGCCTCCAGGGGAAGAGCATCTTTTGGTTCTATGGTGCTCAGGAATGTCCGTCCATGAGAGCCTCCCAGGAATAGAGTTAGCTGGGGACTCTGTCCCATACGTAAGGAATGAACAAGGATTAACAATATTGGATAAAGAAGTTACGTCTTACCATAACGTTCCATCTGTATTATTGATAGTCGTTCAGTCATTACGACCCTCCCTCCTTTCCCCCTCCTGTAGCTTCTAGTGGATCTCACCATCCGGTTCTTTTAGGTCATTTGACCAGAGGTAGCCTCTACCTTCCTTTGACTTGCAAACTCAATCTGAGGTAACCGGGAGAGGGAAATTCTGAGTAAGAGTTTAGCTCGAGAGTTTGTAGCTGATGCGAGCTTGGAAGATGACCGGCTCGGTTCCGAGGTTGGAACCGATACTCATACGTAATGACTGAACGAGGATCAACAATACAGATGGAATGTTATAGTAAGACAACTTCTTTTTCAAGATCATTTTCTTTCTCCATAATGTTGATATGAGTCAGATGCATTGAATATACTGTTGCATGGCTTCGGTCCTTTGATATAAAATGTGGGTGGCTGAGAAAAGTGTGGCAAGGCTTTGCAAGTGAAACCAGTTTGTGTGCAATTTGTCTTTGTAATGATTAAAATATTTGAGTTAAAAGTGCCTTTTTGATGCTGGAACTGTGTACGGTGTTGTTGCTCTCACCATTTTGAACTCAAACATCTAGTAGCAGTATCTTCTGGTGGGTCTATATCAGAACCTCAAATAATTAAAATTGCGAACGCTGTAAAGAGCGAAAATGCCAAACCTCAAACTCATTTTGGGGGGCTCCGAGGAAAGGGCAAATATTCCGATCGTCACTTTACTGCAAACTCAACAAATGCACTTCAAGATCCGGCATTTTCATTCTTTAGAGTGTTTGCAATTTTAATAATTCGATGTTCTGATATAGACCTCTTCTGGTTATGCTTTGGTAGCTGATTTCATCAACCTGTCTATGCAAGACAGCTGGTCGTAACAGGAAATATTTTCACACACTTGCCTGAAGGAGATGAAAGCTTACAGGGCTCTGACAGCTTTCCAGGACTTTCTTCAACCAGCACACCCCTCTACATTAACACAGACAGTGCAATTTCTTTCAGTAATTCATTTTCCAGATTTACAGTATCAGTTCGCAGATGCCTTAGGAAAGGAATATTAATATGTCACAGTAATGGTAAAACATATGGGAACTGGAAGCACACATTATAAGTAATTATACAGCTGTGGAGGCTCCCGGAAGTAAACCTGATTGCCATATATCACAACAGCTGGGTCAGACATAGTTTGAAAGACAGAGCTTGAGTTCATTAGAAAGATAAAGCATCTAATTTGTTCCATCCCTCCATTTCGTCTTAAGGGAATGTACTACTTAAGGTAAGTCGGGACATGGCCATATGAAGTTTAATAATCTTGCTGTTAGATTCATAGGTAAATACTAGGCTAGCTGCCTTTGAGGGCCATTTTAAGCCTAGCCAAGTTTCCTTTTTGTGTTTAAATTACCCTGTCCCACTTTGATAGAACAGAGTCGAAATTATATATGGTCCCTAATGAGAATAACTGCGATCATACCATAGATAATTTGGGGAGAACCATGCATGGGATAAAGCATTTAGAAGCTGCCTCTGTCTGTTAGTAGGCTAGGGGGCAGTCCTAGGGTAATTCTTTATGTTTGCAGTTACTCTTGCCAGTGTAGCCATATATTTCCCTGCTAATAAACCCAGTTGTACTACGGCCATTACTGTTACATAAGTTCTGATTGATCCAGCAGCAGGGTACATGTAGCTGTCAATTTGAAGGACTTTCTCCTAATAGCAACTTCCTTTTGTTAAAAAATTTAAATATCTTGAAGAAAGCCAGGATATTCAGAAGAGGAATAGATTTCTTTTTGAACTGTATCAGAAGGTTTTAATCTAGTGCAGTGTTGTAACATTTGTCAGGGTATGTTTAAACTGAACTGTTCATTTGTCTCAGACTTGACTTATTTTATCTGTCTTAGTTCCATGTCTCTCTACTGTCTGCTTGTCTTCCATCTTTTCCCGCAGTTTTGTTTGTGTCTTTCGGCTTTTCCCGGTTAGGGGTCGCCACAGCGGAACTCCGGTCCGCTAATGATTGGCAGTAGATTTTTACGTACTGGCTTGCCGGGCCTAAAGCACAACCTTCAACGAAGGAACGCCCATTCACGCATGTCGCTACACAGAAGACAGTCTGAGAATCGAACGGGCAACGTCTAACTGTGAGGCGACAATATGCAGTGCAATAATTTGTTAAGCCAGTATTTTAAAGGAGTTCCTTATTTAAAATTATCAAGAAGTGAAATTCTCTCCCTTGGGATATGAACTTTATTGGAAGAGTAATTTTTACCTCCTTTTACACCAGCAGATACTGTGGAGTTTAAAATATCTTTCATGAAAAAGCTTGTTCTTATCTGGTAGAAAGACATTAAAGTTAAAAGTTTTTGTGAAAAACAAAAAAATCTACTTGATATGCCACAGTCATCCTGCATACCAAATGTGTTCGCAACAACGTGCAGGCAGTCTTTTAAAGTACCATAGTGAAGGGAAACTGAATGAAAAACACTACAGTGCAAATATGAATGAATTCAGAATAATGAAACTAATCAGCATTCTATTTGTTTTGAGAGAGGAAAGAAAGCTTGCCAGTTAATAAGTAAACTCCATGTAAAGGATGGAGTGCCATACTTCCTTTTTTATAATAGGTTTACTAAACTTCTGTAGGCAGAGTATGAGTCTACTGTAATTTTCTGTAGCATT
Organism: Protopterus annectens; assembly: GCF_019279795.1. Taxonomy (NCBI): domain Eukaryota; kingdom Metazoa; phylum Chordata; order Ceratodontiformes; family Protopteridae; genus Protopterus; species Protopterus annectens. The sequence goes on along the minus strand of NC_056745.1, from coordinate 552,281,884 downwards.
TTTCACAAATGGTTCTGCACAATATATTTTTAGAGATGCGGCATGACTGCTTCCTTTGGTCACACTTGTATTAACAGTTGTGGCACAGCCATGCAGCAGGAGACCCTCTAGTTGCCCACCTTTCACAGATGTATTTGCAAATTTAACCCAAACATGAGTTATTTGAGAAATTATTGTAACATTAACACTCCTGCCTTCCCCTGTGAACATTGTTCAGATGTTATTCGTGTTTCACTGTTGCAGTCATTACATTTGGGTAATCTGCTGGCAGGTTGCCCTCAGTCGGCCTGAATTCCAAAGTCTTGGGTCCTGCGTCGGTTGCTGTCTCCTCTTCCATGTCAGGTCGTCAGGGGTATAAAACAAGCAGCCAACGCCATTTTCTTTAGTCTTTCTTGCCGCGCGGTGCCTGAAGCAGAAACATTTTGAAAGTGCCGGTCGGCCGACTCCTGAAATATTCCAGTTTGAGTTTCAGAACCAAAGTCTTCACTAAAGCTAAGTACCCCGTTGGGGAAACTTTTTTTCTTGCTCCATACCGATGTCAGAAAAAGTTAATAATTGTATTACATGTGGGAAGCAAGTACCTCATAAGGATTTCCATTTATACTGTATTCCTTGCCTAGACCCTGATCACAATGTGCCTGTTTTGTCGTTTTTGTGCTAGATTTAACCAACGCACTATTAAGCGTCAGTATATTTTTGCATCAGAAGTATTTTGGAAACAGATTTAACTACCCAGAAATGTCATCGGATAGCAGTCTTGACTACCTGAGTACTTAAAAAACGCAAAGAAAAGGACAGACAGTCGAGGTCCAAAACAGACGGCGAAGCTTCTCCCAAGCCAGTCGCCGGTTCACCGGTACTCAGTGAGGCACTTTCGCAGCACCTGATACCCGCTACTTTCGAGTCGCAGGCCCCTATTGAGACGCATGTGGAGTCCAGCACGCCGCGAGATACTCAAAAGTATTGGACCCACGGATGTATCTCCCTCGGATGGGTCCGGAGCCACTGAGCAGGCACCAGCTTCTGAGGGTGTATTCAGGCCTCAACATTTTTATATAAAACCGATGACAGCTGCAAAACCAAAGACAAAAGCAACTTCCAAAACTAAAAAACTGACGCATGAGCCACGTGCACAGGCCGCTATGCCTAAAAAACAGATGATCAAAATGGCTGAAGACCTTATTACCTTGATCAGGGGTTCCCATCCCCCTCCTGATAAGAGGCCTAGGCAAGACACTGATTATGAATCTTCAGATCAGGTTTCTATTTCTTCTGATTCCTCTTCTGATCAGGAATTATCTGTACCTCCCTATGAGGATTCTGAAGCAGAGGAGTCTATACCATCTGCATCACCTCCGGAGGATTATTCATTTGGAGAAACCTTGCATACTTTGAGGGAGCATTTTCACTAGGAGAGTCAAGATTTCTCAGAATCAAAAAAGAGGCTCAGGGATTTCCTCCTCCTCCCTCAGCACAGGCCTTTAGCAATACACCCTGTTTTAGACATTGTGGATGATGTGTTTTCGGCGTTGAGCTTGACCCCTGACTCCTTACCACCGGCTCCCAGCAAGCCTGACTGATATTACAGGGTCCCTGACTCATAAATTTTTATTTGGAAACCCTGCTGCTGATCCTGAAACTATTTCACAGGGTCCAAAGGGAGTTAAGGCCTCAACGGCAAAACATCCTACTCCCTCTGACAGAGATTCAAGGGCACTGGATAGATGGGGAAAAAAGGTTTATACATCTGCAACCTTGGCAATTAGGGCCTTAAACTGCCAGTTTCATATGCTCAAGTATCAACAACATGTTATGGGATTGCTGAAACAGAAAATTATGTTGATTTCTGAAAGTGCAGAAAAGGAATTGCAGGAATTATTGCATGCAGCTGAACAGGTTGGAAAGCATACTTTGCAATGTGGTTTTGATTCCTTAGAGGCCTCCTGCAGGGCCGCAGTTACTGGATCTGTGATTAGGAGGCATGCCTGGTTAAAAGAGCAAAATTTGCCTGATCATTTTAAAGCTAAATTACTGGATGAACCTTTACAGCATGATACTCTGCTTGGTATTAAGGCAGAAGAGGTTTTAAAGAAAATGGAAGACAAAGCTAAGTATATGCAAACTGTAAGACTGATGTATCATAAATATATGAAGATCCACTATTAGATAGATAGCAGGCACATAAATGAGGCCAAAAGCATTAGGTTAAGGGACAGTAATAACACCCTTATTAAGTTTAGAAAAGGTAACTGTAACTCCACTAAAGTGGTATATTTAGCCACATGTAGCCTATGCCCTGCTTATTATGTGGGCAAAACGGAAAGGAACTTAAAGAAGCGTGTGTATGAACATCTTTATCGAATTAGGAAAAAAGATAATAGAAATGCATTGTACAGGCATTTGCTTGAACATGGAGATACTCACACCTTCCGTTTTGCCATTATTGAGCAACTGCAAAGTTCATTGTTTAGTGGAAATTAGAAAATGCAGTTATCAGCGTTAGAAAGCAAATGGCAAATAATATTAGATGCTACGAGGGCTCCGGGATTAAATGATTCAATTAGTATAAAACCTTTTTTGGTTCTAGCTCAATAATATTGATAGTGCAATGTAGGTTATGGTGTATGCCAGTATTATTATTATCTATCTAATAGTGGATCTTCATATATTTATGATACATCATGTTTAAATGATATACAGATGTTTTTAATGTTTCTAATGTCACATTAGTTATATGTTATATATTTTTTCTTTATATGCATATTATATGTTTTTTATTAGTTTTTTCTGTGTTTTTAAATGTATTTTAAGTAGTATACCTTTAAAGGTTTTGGCGCCATTTTTAAATTACAAGGGTATATAAATTTGTTTGGTATGGATTTGTATGGTTCTGATGAAGGCTAGGTTTACTAGTTGAAAGCGCTTAACCGAGTGTAATAAACAGTTATCCTGTGTACGAGGGTTGCTGATTTTCTTAGTTCCTACTATTGGTTATCAGTTGCTATTTCAAAGTGGATAAGCCACTGCATTTGTTTCTGCTACTTGCACCATGGCAAACCTGTGCCCAAGGGCATTAGGTCTCATTCCACCAGAGCTGCAGTTACTTCAGCAGCCTTTCTCAGAGGAGTACCAACCAAAGACATTCAAGAGGCTGCTACTTGGAGTCTGTTCACACCTTTACAAAGCATTATCATTTGCCTCAATACTCTAAGTCCAGGGCAGGCTTTGCCACTGCAGTTCTGTAGGGCCTTATAGCCGCACCTAACGCTGTTTAGCTCCAGCCTCCCATCCATAGCTGTGGGATTCTACCCAAATGTAATGACTGCAATAGTGAAACATGAAGAACATAGTGCAGTTGTGTACACTTACCATAAATGTAGATGTTCGAGTGTATTCACTGTTGCGTCCAGGTTACCCGCCCATCCCCCTTTCATTCTGGAGTTTCTTTCCTTCTCTATCTTCTACAACCTATTTGGTGTATTTGCTTGTAGATGAAGGTAAAATCTATATTGATGCATGTATATATAGTTTATATATATATATATATATATATATATATATATATATATATATATATATATATAATTTTTTTGCTACCTTTTTGGGGGCACCTGACATCTGGGGCAAGAAAAACTAAAGAAAATGGCGTTGGCTGCTTGTTTTATACCCCTGACGACCTGACGTCATGGAAGAGGAGACAGCAACTGACGCAGGACCCAAGACTTTGGAATTCAGGCTGACTGAGGGCAACCTACCAACAGATTACCCAAATGTAATGACTGCAACAGTGAATGCACTCTAACATCTACATTTATGGTAAGTGTACACAACTGTACTTTTTATTGCACCTGTTAAATAATTATATCATGTCATCTCTTTTATAATAATTTGTTATACTGCGGAATGTAACTTACTACATTCACACTTAACTGAGGTTAGAAGGGTGATAACATTGCTGAGTATGCAAGAGTACCTTGTACAGCACCTAAGGTTCATGGAATGCTGATGTGAGACCAACTCAAAACCTTGTGATTATTAACACGAGTGATGAAAACTTGGCCATTAAAAGAAGTGCAAAGAAGGTAAGTGAAAATAAATCCAAATACTGTGATTTGCTGTGACTGTGTCCAGTTCTTATTTATCAACCTTACAGAAAGTACCTTGCACACAAGTGTTCTTTGATGTCCTCCCTTATCAGTCCTGCATTCTTCTTTACAACTGGCATATTCTGCCAAGGATAGCCAAAGCTTCAGCCAGCATACCAAAGCCTTTACACCTTCTAGGCGCAATATGTCAGCCACATGTTCCGTGGCCAAGGCATAGGTAAATATGTGTGATGTATGAGCACCTTATCCTCAGAACAACTTTGCCTCCAGTATGACTATTACTGTAAACTTGGTCTGCAAGGCGTTTGCCAAGTTCAGCTACCAAACCCATTAAAGATAAGTGCCTATTTGGGATCTCTTCCTTTCTCTCTCTTTTGGTTTTACTTTTTACGAGTCATCCAAGCAGAGTCAGTGTGGGAGGCAGATTCCCTTTAATGATGGACATGAGCAGTGCCATTTTTGTTTGGGTGCTATGCACAACCATATTCTGTGTAAGATCCATCAGGTGTTTATCCTTAAGGCTGTCCACAGTCATCTGTCTTCCCTGTCCATTTAATTTGAGAACCAGGGTCTATAACTGTTTGCTCATTGTACAATGACCTCTGAATCTGCCCACCCTGACATTTCACCACTGCTTAAGAAAAAAGCTAAAATGTGCGCACAGACACTTGCTGTCCAGCCTCCTCCAATTGTCACCGTTGGGTTGGATGAAGAACCAGAGGACTGTTCAGTGCCTATGTCAGCTCCCTGTGTCGCAACCAAGTTGGAGACTGACAGGGGGCAACCTACACTCACATCTGCCTAGGCTGCACATATGTGTGCTGCTGACATGGAGGGAGAACCACAGCTGATTATATCAGAGGGGTCTAGGGGGATTCCCCAAGTATTTGTAAGGGAAGAGGTGTACCTAGTGTACCTTTACTGAATCAAGGTGAGGGTCTGAACCCAAGTTTTTTTAAAGCTTATGTTCCTTTAAAAAAAAGCTGAAGACCAGACATGCGGCCACATGAGAAATGGCAGGATTTTACTCTGGAGCTTTTCAGTGCTCTTATGGCTCTAAAGCCTACACTGGGATTATCTCTTCCTGTTCCCTAAACATCCCAGGAAATCTTAGAAGATCTTTAGGGGATGCTGTGGTTTGTATGATGAAGCATTTTAAGCAGGATTATTCCCAGGTTTCTGACATTCAAGAGAGGTAGTATGAACTTTTGCAGACAGATCCTCCTAGGGCTTCTGATTCCCACCCCCTGGACCTTAGAAGTCTGATGTTTTTTAAAGTCCTTGAATATCAAAAGGTTTTGTATAAAAGCTGACTGCTGTTTCTATAGAGGCTGTTAAACCAGCTAAGTTGTCCTTTTCTAAGCTTTTACCTTCTGATAAGGACAGTTGTGCTATGGAAAGGTATTGAAAAAGTGTACACTTGCGCTACCTTGCTTGGAGGACCATTAACTGCCAGATCCATATGACTAGGTATGTACAGGCTCTTTTCTGAACATGGGGGCATTCTGACAGATCTGCTTGATTCTGAGACAAAGGCATCTGCCATTTCCCTTTTGAGTTCTACTACTTAGGTGGCTCGTCATTCTAAGTGAAGCAATCATGCTGCCGTTGCCTGTTGTAGGGCTGTTGCGTCTGGACCTGTGATGAGAGGGTACTCTTAGTTGTGCCTGCAAGCTGTACCAGATTCTCATTTGGACAACCAAAATCTTTTGTCACTGCAGCTGCTCAGCTTTTAAAAACCTGCAAGATAAAGGTAAGGTTACACAGGATTTGAAACAAATATTTTTTTCTCCTGTTCCTTAATATGAAGTATCCATCTTAAACCGTCCTTTGTTTGTAGGCAGTCTAGACAGCCTTCTAGAGGAAATCAGGCTTCCAAGACAAGTTTTTCCTGACAAATCTGCTTGCATTTGACATTTGATAACTTTTACCCTCAGCCAGATTTCTCCATCCCTCCTGTTGACCGTTTTTTCCTGTCTGGTAACAGATCACCATGGACTGTTGGGTGCTTTTGATAATGCAGAATGGTTCCTTTATGGTTTGGAAGTCTCTTCCCCATTCTCAGACCTTCCTCAACCTCTTCCTTGCCAGCTGCTTCATTTTCCTTTGGTTCTGCAGGATTTTTTTGGTACAAGGAACCATCCAGTCTGTTTTCCCCCTTCTCAGCAGGGCAGGGGTTTTTACTTCTGGATGTTTTGTGGTTATCAGAAAGGGAGGGGTCTTGGAAGCACTTTGTAGATCTTACTTCTCAACACTTTCTAAAAAATTCCTTCCTTGTCCCTCCAGATTGCGGTTTCCCCTATTGCTTCCCCAAGCTTTTTTGGTATTCTTGTATTTGAAAGCTACTTACCTACACATTCCTATTCCTTCCTTATAAAGGAAGTTTTTGCATTTGTCTGTTTCTTGCTTACATTATCAGTTCTCTACTTTGCCTTCTGGTCTTTCTACAATTCCAAGAGTCTTTGTCTGGCCCCAGTGGTAATCTTCATACTTCAGAGAATCCATGTATTCCCTATTGTGGATAACCTTTTGAATCAGGCCCCTTCTCAGCAGTTCCTGCATCAGGATTTTAACTTCACTATGCTGCGACAGTGTGTGAGGTTCACACTAAATGTCAAAAAGTTTGTGTTGACCCCCCCTCTCAGGACCAAGTGTTTTTGGGTGCAAGATTCAGACCATACCAGTGATGCTTGCCTACTGTTCCCCTCCCCGTCTTTCAACCTCTTCCAGTCCTTCCTGCAAGGGAATTTTTGCAAGCTCTGGAGTCCATGGCATCCACTGTTCCCATGATTCCCTTCACCAAACTCCATATGAGAAAATTTCAGTAGTATATCAAGACTGCTTGGCTTCAGCACTGCCAGCCTCTGGATTTTCCTGTTACTGACTTGCCCTGTCTCAAGCTCCACTGGTGAATTCAGCAGATTTCCCTGAGTCCAGGTCTATGTTTTAAGGTTCCTATTCCCACTCGAGTTGTACACAGTTGCATCTGATCAATGTTTGGGAGCTTCCTCCAACAACATCAAGGTCCAAGTATTTTGGTCTCATCAACAACTAGTAGACCATACCAACATCAATGTGACAAAAGCTCTAATTTTGTCCCTTCATGTATTCCAATCTCTGTAGCTTCCATGTCCTGTAAGGATTTTCACAAACAAAGCCACAGTCATGTGGTACCTCAGCAAAATGGAGGGTACAGTGGTCACATCATCTTTGCACACTGGCTCCTCATGCTTGGGATTTTGTGATCCACAATCAGTTGTCTCTTCAGGTGGATTACATTCTTCACTCAGAGCAGAGTCTTGTTGCAAACACTTTGAGCAGGTCCAGGACAGACCTTCACGAATGGATGCTTCAATGGGAAGTGCTTCTGGACATAGTATATCAGTAGAGTACTCCTCAAGTAGACAATTTTGCCTCCCCTCTGAGCAGAAACATGTGCAGTTCTATTCCAGGTCCCAAGTCCCCTGACTTGTAAAGTGGACACCCTATCTTTTTTCTAGAAGGGAATGTTTCTGTATGTTTATCCCCCTCTTCCTCTGCTACGAAAAGTCATGTGCAAAATCATGTAAACAGGCCAGTAGTGTTATTGGTGACTCCCCTTTAGCCTAGACAGCACTGGTTTCTCCCTTCTGTTTCATCTCCCCAGAGGCAGTCATCACAAGTTACCTTACAGGATGGATACTGTCACACAGGACAAGGGATCAGTCATTCACCCTCACTTGCACACACTTCAGTTAGCTCTTTGGATGATCGGGTTTTGATTTATTTTAGAGACCAGTTTTCTGAGGATGTGCTTCAGGTTTTGTAGGAGGCAAGAAAGACAACTGTTAGAAAATCCTGTGGCTAAATGGAAGCACATGTCTGTTCAGTTGTTCAGGCATGGCCTGAACCCCGTTTCTGTGGGTATTCCTATAGTCCTTTCTTATTTGTGCAAGTTGCATACTTGTAGTCTGGCATATATTCATCTGTAAAGGCTCATTTGTCAACCATTTCTCATCATTGTCTACCTTTATTTAAAGCCACCACTTGCTTTGAAGTCAAACAAGTTTTGAAAGGCATCCTTCATATTAGGCCCTCAAGAAAATGTATTCCTACTCCTCAAAACGTTTTGTTCTGGAGAAATTGTTTCCCTTTGAGTCTGTATTTTCCTCTTCCTTGTTGCATTGTACTTGGAAGACTGTACTGTTCCTGGCTCTTACCTCTCCAGAAAGAGTCTGTGAACTTCAGGTACTCATGACAGTTTCACCTTTTTTTCATTTTGCACAAGGTCTGTTTGTACTAATCCTTCTTTTATACCCAAGCTGGGTAATTTGTTTTTGAATAAAGCAGTTCATCTTCCTTTTTCCCCATTTTCACAGAATGCTAGTTAGAAGATTTTTCACATCTAGGATCTAAAATAGCTATGATATTGCTTAGACAAGACAAAAATTATTAGGAAGTCTGTGCAACTTTTGTTTTTCTTTCCATTCCAGAAAATTGGGTTTGGCTGTTTCTAAGCAAACCATCTCCTCCACTATCTCTAAGGCAATTCTTTCTGTGCTGTTCCTTTCATGGCAAACAGCTTTTTTCTGTTGTCGTTCATTCTACGAAGGTGGTGGCCTCTTCTGGTGCGTTTTCAGTTGGCATCTTGTACTTTCTTCTGTAAACACCTTTACCAAACATTACAAGTCGAATGGTATTTCTGTGGCCAGGATGGGTTTTGCCAGGGCCATCCTTCATGGGTTTTTCAAGGGCTGCTCTGCGACATCCTCCTCCCATCCTCTCCAGTACCTTTTATATCCTCCCAGTTGCAAAGAATACTGCCACAGTGATAAGGTAGGATATGGTACAGTTGTGTAGGATATTACCATAACAGTAGATGTCCTGCTTCACTGTTGCAGTATTGTCACTCCTTCCTTCTCCTTTGCCTTCCTAGATGTGCACGTTATTACTTTCCTCTTGGGTTGCTCTGGTGGTTCTTGGGCAATTCACTTCTGAGGATTAGGTGGTCATACATCACACATGAACAATGCACCATGGGCGTAGGACATGTATCTGACGTACACTGCGTGGAAGTTGTAAAGGCTTTGATATTCTGGCCAGGTATTCTGCAGTCCTCTGGAGGATATCCCAGTTGTAAAGAATACTGCAACAATCAGAAGTAGGACATCAACTATTACAGTAAGATCTTAAACATCTGAACTTTCTGCTTGTTTTCATAGATGTCATTTACTGTAATAAGTGGGCGGACAGTAGTTCTGTGAAAGATGTACAGGCCTGAGCTCACTCTGAAGTACTATTTGCCTGCATTAATTTTCTGTGTTGCATGTCTTTTGGAGTAGTATAGTTTCTCACAGCATACCCTTTAGAACAGCAACACTTCCCTGCATGTCTGCAACCTGTAGTTGTTGAAAGCTGGTTCATACAAGTTAAAAATTGAAGATGAAGTGGAGTTAGTTTATAGTAATAAGGTTGCAAAGGGTGATAATGATGCTGCTTTACTTTGCAGTTTGGAGTTCCTACAAACAGATGTTAAACTGTAGTTGAATGGGCACATACAGTGAAAGTTAATGAGATGTCTTTGCCATTTTTGGTCAGTCCTATCAAAACAAAAATGTATACTGTGGTCAGTGAGCTAACTCTGGATGTGTGCTTGATTGTGGTCATAATTGTTTCCTTTTTCCAACAGGAAAGCTGGTAACAGTAAAATATCTCCGATTAGATCGATACCACCATCGTTTTCCTTCAGCTATAAACTGCAACACTCCCTTGAAACCTTCAAACAAGTATATGACTTCCATGTCACATCTTCGTCTTCGGACTACTGCTACCACAAGCTCTTCTCAGGGTACTTCTTGAGAAGTTTATTTGGCATTGCCAGTAACTTAACTTGCATCAAGAAAGCTTCTGTATTGACTCAGTCTTCCTTTTATACATTTTTTGTATGTAACTATTCATTTTAAGATTATTAGTTTGTCAAGCATTCTGTTAAACTGAATTAAAATTCCAAAGGGCATTGCTGTAGAAAAAACACAGTAGTGCAGAGGCAGATGAATGGTCTTGTAGGGAAATTTGTGCACTTTTTCCAGACAACTCCAGTAATTACTGATGCCCATAATGTGTGATTTATTTCTGTCTGGTGTATTTTATGACCAAGAACTACGGTTTTAACTGCTTGAAAAGTAGCAGGCCAAGGATCCCATTCAATTCAAAGTTCAGATAAACTGCAAGAATCCAATTAAATTCAAAGTTCAGATAATCAAACTGGTAAATTTTACTAGTGCTGTCAAGGATTTCTAACAGAGCTGGGTTAAAATTTGCTCCATTGATGCTTTGACCTTTCTGATGCCATTGTGACCTGTGTTGCTGCAGCAAGACTGCTAAGCAGTTTAACACTATGTTTTGACAGTTGCAAATATATTTACAGAACTTATCTTTTGTACATATGTGTAAATAATGGTGGTGGGCAGTAGTTTCTGTACATCTTTGTTGAATAAGTTTACTGTTTTATTCGTAATCTGTTTTGTATTTGAGATGCACCATTAAGAGGTCTAGTAACCAGACCTGTTAGGGTTTATCAGAAATTTATAAATAAGATACATTTTATACATTTTTGTATAAATAATCTGTCTGATTTGTGTGAGAAATCAGTCAGCAGTTGTAATGATATATTTGTATAAGCAATAAATGAACTGACGGCAGACGGAATATTTTATGGAGGCTATTTATTGATAAACTAAATGAAAACTAGTAAGCTTACTCTTGGGGCTCTTTCACTTCAATAAGGTTTAGAACAACATATGTAAATTACTAGTTAGGTTTGCCTTTTTTGGCATGTCTTTGACTAGTAACGCTGCATTTTTGTCTTAAAAAAACATTAAAACAAATGATTCAGATACTTTTGCATTGTCACTCCAGCTTGTATGTTAAAACTTGTGTCATTTAAGTACCAAGTGTAAAAAAGGGAAGCCAGAAACTGAATACTGAAGATACTTGCACTCTCAGTAAGTTGTCTTTTGTAGTTGTGTATTTGTTGTTACTTTATTGTGCTTGTAAGTACAAACTCTAAAACATTGGAAAGATTTGTTCTAGTCTCAGATGCAGTTAAGACACCCACACTTTATTTTGTAAGTTATAACAGCAGCATAAAACCGTACAGATAATTTAGGTGGTTGTGTTGGTTTCTTAATTTAAATGTTACGTGCTACAAACACTGGAAATTTGAACTTTGCCTCACCTGTATATGCTTTCAGTGGTATGCAAGTTAATAAGTACATACACCAGAGATGTGTACATGTAAACATATATATCTATATGTATATGTGTGTGTGTGTATGTATGTATATATATATATATATATATATATATATATATATATATATACATACAGACACACACAAAACCCCTTTTTCTTATTTTTGCACATGGGGGTATTGGTGTCACTAACAGTGACAGTCATCTAGAGCCAAAGTTCACACCGCAGGGTGGCTAGCCTGCCACAGTTCTTGCATACCACACATTCACATACACACTCACACCTATATCCACCTAAGTAAACAAGAAGGTTTTTTATTGCTAAAATTTTATTACTATACTGATTATAGAGCAGATATTGTTTGCGTTATTTCAGTGTGCTGACCTTAGCTTGGTGATTCCACTTACTTTTAACTAGCAGGAAAAGACTACCACAAAGCTTTCTATAGTTATATCAAGAATCTCCATGGCAATACCCAGGTTTGCTCTGAGTTACTGCACAGTGGTACCTCCTATACTGCGCCAACAGATATTGCCAACATACTACCCAACAGATTCAGTGCCAACTTTACCCCCCCCCCCCAAAGGACCTATCACAATACCAGAGGAATGACAGGTACCCAGCATTACTGCAGCACAAGTTAAAGCTGCATTGTCCAAGGCCAAGAGTATAGCTTCCATGGGACCTGACAATATCCCTGGATGTGTTCTCCATGAACTACAAAGTGAACTGGCACCACATCTGCGTGCCCTGTTCAATCACAGCCTCACTTCAGGCTTTGTCCCTATCGAATGGTGCACTGTGACAGTCATCCCTCTCCATAAAGGGGGAGCGACGACGTACCCTGGCAGTTATCACCCCATTAGCCTGACATGTAAGGCTATAGAACGCATCATCCTGGACCTAATTAACAAGGATATAGGGAATCTCCAAACTCTAGATCTCATGCAATTTGGTTTTGTGAAAGGTAGATCATGCTTGCTCAACCTGGTTGACGATTTTGAGTCAGTCACCAGAGCTGTGGATGAAGGCAAGGCAGTTCTTACAGCCTACCTCGATCTGGCCAAGGCCTTTGATACCATTCCCCACTCAGGAATTATTGCTAAACTCACCAACCTAGGTATCAGCCCCTATATCACTAGGTGGATTGCAAATTGGCTCACAGATAAAAACCCACAGTGTGAAAGTAGCAGACTTAGACAGCCAACCAATCACGAGTGGAGTCCCACAGGGATCGGTCATGGGTCCTCTCCTCTGTGGCATGTACTTCTCAGAAGTCCAGGCCAACATGGAGGGACTCTGGCTGACCGTGTTCGCAGATGACTGCAAGCTGGGAGCAATTATTAACTCCCCAGATGATAGACATCCTGCAGAAAGGCCTCACTGAGACCAATGACTGGTGTCGAAACCATGGCATTAAGCTTAATGCCAAAAAATGCATCATCATCCCCTTTGGGAAAAACTCAGTTCACACTAATTACCACATCAATGGGAGCCCATTGCACACAAGACATCAGGGGACACAGGTTGACAGCAACCTCTCCTTCGACCACCACATTGCCACTGTGGTCAGAAAGTCCTGTGTGGCACATCTCATTGTCAAGGTTTTGCATCCAGGAAGAAAGAGGTAATCATCTCTCTCTCCTCTTCTCTCATTAGGCCAGTCGAGTAGAGTTCCCCATTTGGCATGTACCTCACTAGACACATGCAACAGCTGGAAAGGCCACAAAAGTACCTCACGAAGAGGATCCTAGTCCTTAAACACGTCCTCCATGGACATACGCAAAAAACTCCAGCTATTCGCTGTCTCATATTGTCTACTAAGAGGCTATCTCTGCTTGACTTACAAAGTCATGTCTGACCCAGCCCTGTTAGAAATGCTACATCTAAAGAAATCCAAATCCCTCTGCACCACACGCGCCAGAGACCACAACCTCATTACCACAATCAACAGAACATGCTGGAGGGACAGGTTCATAACCCAGAGACTGCCCATGCGCTAGAAAAGATTTTCCATACATGTCAAGCAGAGCACCTCACTGGCCCTCTTCAAGAGAAATCTTGATGAGTGGATTGGAAATAGAAAGTTCACCCCGGGGATCATCGCAGTGGCTGTACTTGATAGAGCCACTGGGAACTAACATCAGGCGGCACGATCCCAGGGCACTTCTATGGCTTAGGCTTGTAAAGGCTCCAGGGGCCATTAGCCAGTATACAACTATGAACCTAAAAGTTGTTGCATTGCAGACGTACACATTTTATTGGATGATTATTATTTTTTTGGAAAGGTCTCCAGCTGCATCTCATGTTCATAGATATACGTGTAACATGGTACATGCAACTCCGTATGAATTACAGGAGGAGTTAGTTATGGGCACATAGTGGATGCTGCGATGAGCACTTTTGGCTAACATCAAAGATTGGTACAGTACTAATTTCATGAACTTTAATCATACTTGGACTTGGGAATGCGGTCCATTCCTATCATGGAACTAGAAACCCAAAAGACTTGGAAAAATTAAATCGAGTGATAGGTATGTAATAGGCCAACAACTGCCAGGGTCTTTATAAAGTCTAGCTGTGCAACTAACCCAGTTGTGTCCATATGCATCATGGGCATTTATTAGGTGGGAGCATGTTGGGAAGTTTCTAAAGGCCATGTGTATGACATCTTAACTTTACACTGTACTGTTGTGCATCTTAATTTTTGATCTTAAGTTTTTCATTTGGTCTCCAACCTATGGGATTCGGGTTTAGCATGGATCTGACTCGGCCATATAATCCAGCATTGGAGCCAAAATCCAAGCTCCTCCCCTGTCCATAATGCCATGCTCTCCCTCCTCCCATCAAATCTCACTTGCTGCTCCTTTTGAACAGCTCAGGTCACCATTTGTCTGAGCTCCTCCAAGGTCTTGTAGTAGCTAAGTAAGTTTTCTTGTGGGTTTTTTCTCTCTCTCTTTCTAGCTTTTTACCCTTGTACCCCGCGTTCGTCCATTTTCGGTTAAAAAAAAAATTTCTATCTTCTGTGGTGTGCATATATGTGCATGCTTTTTGTCCCATGGCCAACACTCATAAGCTGGAGTTCAAGAAGTGTATTGAGTGTGGGCACAAGATTCCTCCATCTGGTGCCCATACTCTGTGTGTGGTGTGTTTGGGGGTTCCCCACCTTGATTCATCCTGCTCAATTTTCACTGGCTTCAACTCCTGCGCGCTTATCGACAGGTGGAACAAACTCCTCTTAAAGGGCCTGTTGGCTCCCTCCATGGAGGCTTCTACTTCTACTTCCCCTGCTTCTGGGACTCAAACTCCTGGCAAGAAGCCTGGGGAAGGAGATCAGGCCAGGCATAAGGACTGGGATCAGCCGAGGAGGTGGTCTTCTGACTGGTCTTCCTCCGCCGAACCTCCCATCTAGGTCTGAACTGGCCCAGGGTTCTCCTCTGCTCCAGTTGCCCTGTTTCTCCCCAGAGTCATTGAGTTCCCAAGCTAGTTCTCCTGCCTCTGCCTCCCCTTGACACTATTCCAGGCCAGGGTCGGTAGCTTCCTCTGTCCGGTCCACTCTGAGCCTGTCTGAAGCAGAGGTGGACTGGATGATGAAGTTTCTTCAGGCCCAGATTCAGCTTGGGGTCTTAACTGCTCCATCCTCCTCTGGAGCCATGAGCATGCAGTCTGGTTTCCTCTAGATATTGCCTTCTCTAGTCCGACTTTTGGCTTAGGAGTCCTAAGGTCCGAGGCTTCCTAGTGTTGAGGTGTCCCTTGTACCGTGACACCGACAGTTGCCTTGAGCAGTTCAGCTCCGATGTCTTCAGACCAGATTGACTCTGAGCCATATCTTCAGTGTCAGCTCTAAGAGGCTGGTGTCAGCTGGGAGGCTTTCTCAGCTATCGCTTCCCCATGGAGCTTTGGTGCTGGGAAGCTCTGCTCCAACTACCCATTTGGTGCCTGGGGTAATGGTCCAGGAAGCTCCGATGCGGATAGTTTCAGCTACACTGCCTTCTGGGGTCGCTTGCCTTCAGATTTTGAGGTGGTGAAGAGGATCTCCGAGAGCTTTGACACTTTCTTTTTCTGATTCTTTCTTGGCTCCTTCTGTTTCTGGGCCGGAGTCATCCGTCCTTCCCCCTAAAGGACAGCCTGTTGCTAGACCGCCCCAGGACATTCCTTTTCAGGAGTTCCCCGGAGCTTCTGAGTCCTCTCCAGAGCATTCCCCTGAGGTGGTGTCTAGAAAGCATACATGCAAGAGGAGGCACTTAGATTCCCCAGCGGCATCTCTCACAGAAGATCAGATTCCCCCCCCGCCCATCACCCCCTGACGGTCTCCTTTGGGGACATCATGGAAATTCTGTGTTAGAGAGGTGGGCGGTCTTCCCTCATACCCAACCCAGACGAGTCTGTATTCCTAGAAGAGTTAGGCACAAGGACTTCTACATCTTGGGTGTCCCCCAACTGTGAATCCTTTGGTGGATCTCATCTCTAGTAGGGCATGGAAGGAGCCAGACACAGTTGAGCCCATTCCTAACCACCTGGACACAAGGTTCTTAGTGCTCCTCCGGACAGGCCCCATTGCTCCAAGAGGACTGCAGTTTATGACATTGTGGTGGCAGCCACCAAGAAGGAGCTGGCCCAGGAGAGCTATTCGATCCATCCTCCAGACAAGGGAGTCTAGGGCGGTGGACCACTTTGGGAAGTGGGTGTATGCCTCAGACACTTTTGCTCAGCATGTACAGAACTATTTGGCCCATATCACCAGACTGCCAAGGGTCCTAGCTAAGGAAGTCGGAGTCTCCCCACAGTCCATGTCGGCAGAAGAGAAGAAGGTTTTCTCTTCCTATCTGGCCACACTAACTGCCATTTCAAACATATCCATGAGGCTTCTTTCTCATGCAACTGATGGTGCCTTTAGGGCAGCTGGGACGGACGTTGCCATTAGGCAACACTCCTGGCTCCAGCTTTGTGCTTTTTCTGAACCCTTAAAGGCTTCATTCACAAGCACCCCCTTTGACAGGTCAACTTTGGCAAAACTGTTCGTGACACATGCAGAGAGAGAAAGATGAAAAGACTTTGCTTTTGAGATCCACTTCTCTACTCCACAATGATCCTTTTCTAGGAATAAGCATGGGGTCAAGAAGTTGTGTGGTTTCCCGAAGTCTCAGGGTTTTTCCCAGGATGCTCAGGGTCACTCTTCCACCAGGGGCAGAGGGGGAAACAGGCACTGCTGACGTGGTAGAGGGGGGTCTGAGGAGCCAAGGATCTCCGACTGCCTCCAGAGTAGAGCAAGTTCTCTCCTTGCACCCAACAGCCTGGGAGTCCATCATGAGCAATCGGTTGCTTCAAATCATATCCAGAGGTTATTTGATCTCGTTCCTTCACCCTCCCTCTCTGAAGAGAAACCTCCCAGATGTTCCACCCGGTCAACAGGAGGTGGAAGCAGTAGAAATCACCAGGCAATTTGAAAAATGAGTCATGCAGCCCGTCCCTCCCAGACCAGTCAGGATCTGGCATTTATTCCAGGTTATTTCTGGTGCCAAAGAAAATGGGAGACTTGAGACCCATTCCAGATTTTACTACCCTGAACCTGTCATTGCCAAAGCGAAGTTTCGGATTGTCACCCTACAGTCCATTCTGCCTTTTCTGCAGACGAACAACTGGATATGCTTGGTGGACCTTCAGGACACGATTGCTTACTGTCTTGTAAAAATGTACAGATGCTGCAGACAGTTCCTTCACACCCGGCTGAGAGCCAGTCATTTACAGTTCAGTGTGCTCCACTTTGGACTCGCCACTGTCCCTCGGGTGTGTACCAAAGTGATGGCGATTGTGGCGGCTCACTCACTTGTGCAAGGGTTTCAGATCTTCCCTTGCCTGGATAATTGGCTCATTTCCACTCCCTCCAGGCATCAACTGGTTCAAGGCAGGGATTACGTCCTCCTCCTATCCACTTCTCTGGGCATTATGATCAATCTCGCCAAGTCGAGCTTGGAAACCTGTTTAAGGTTTGGACCTTATAAGTGCGTAGTTGGATATGTTACAGGGCAGGGTTTTTCTGCCTCCCGACAGGTTCACGCCAACAAAGCATGAAGTCCCTTCTTCAGACCCATCTCCCCCCAGCAGGTTTGGTTCTTCAGGTGTTGGGGTCCATGGTGGGTCAAGATCACCATTCTACCAACTGCACACCTTCACATGAGGATTCTCCAATGGACCTTAGTGGTACAGTGGTCCCTTCTTGAACTTCCTTTATCGTATCTTCTCCAGCTATCTTGAGTTTGTAGGGAATCTCTTCAGTGGTAGCTTCACTCCCCGGACCCTCTTCTGGGCCACATTTGTTCATCCTTCCCCCTCGATCAAGGTGACCACAGACATCTCCCTGCTTGAGTGAGGGGGCATTGCATGGGGCGGACGATCCAAGGTATGTGGTCCTCCTTGGAGACCAAGCTGCATATCAGTGTCCTGGAGATGAAGACTGTGCTTTTGGAGTTGCAACCCCTTCAGGCCTTTCTTCCTACCAGGACTATTGCCATCCAGATGGACAACGTGCCAGTAGTCTAGTACATCAACAAACAAGGGGGGACCAGATCTTATCCCCTTTGCCACAAGGCCATGAGATTGTGGGAATGGGAGATCTTTTCCAACTGGTTTCTGGTGGCAATGCACATTCAGGGGAAGTCCAACATCCTAGCGGACAGGCTCAGCAGAATCATTCTGGTGCCTTATGAGTGGTCTCTGACTCCTTTAGTAGGGGACATGATCTTTCAAAAATTGGGTTATCCTTATTGCGATCTCTTCGCCTCTCCTTCCAGCGCTCCAACGCAAAGTGTAGCAAGTTTTCACTTTGATCCCCCCTCCAGGGGAGTCACCCAGAAACTGCACTGGTCCATCTTTGGCCCTCCGGTCTACTTTATGCATATCCTCCTCTTCCTGCGATTCCCACGTTTATTCAGAAAGCACAATGATTAAAGAGCAAAGTCATCCTCATTGCCCCTTCTGACCTTGCCAAGTTTGGTTCCCCACTCTGGTCTCATCTAGTGTGTCCTGTCTGGACTCTGGATCCAGTTCTGGATCTTCTCACACAACCCATCAGGGGCTTCTCACCTACACTTAGCCTGAAGCTCAAAGCTTGGCTGCTCCAGTTTCCCTGATGGCCAGGACTCCAGGGCTCTCTTCGCCTGCCAAAAAGATCTTGGTAGTGACTCATAAGGCTTCTTCCAGGAAGGTCTACTCCAGTAAGTGGAAACATTTCTCTGTCTGGGCTTCTAAGCACAATCTGGATCTGTATACAGCTCCAATCCCTACTGTTTTGGATTTTCTAGCTGAATCAAAGGTCATTTGGCAGCAACCATTTCAAATTTCCATGTGGGAGAGAATTCAGCCTCCCTAGCTTCTTTTAAGCTTTGCATGACCTTTTTGAAGGGTACCTTTCTTCTTTGACCTCCTGTGAAGGACCCCATGCCTCCTTGGGATCTAACCCTGGTTTTTCAGGCCCTGGTTTATCTGCCATTCAAACCAGCTGCCACTGTCTATTTGCAATTCTTATCATGGAAAACGGCCTTCTTGGTGGCTATTATCTCAGCCAAGAGGGTCTCTGAGCTGCAGGCATTATCCATCAAAGCCCCCTTATCCACTCTTCCATAAGGACAGAGTGACTCTTTGTACTTAACCTTTCCTTCTTACCAAAGGTGACCTCTGAAGCTAATATTAACCAGGTGATTAATTTCCCAGTCTTCTTCCCAAATTACAAGAACAAAGGAGAATACAAATTGCAGTTACTTGTTCACAAGCAGCTGTGACTTTATTTGCATAGAACCAAAGGTTTTCGAAAGTTGGATCAACTTTTTGTATCTTTTTCTAAGCCATGTCTGCGAAAGCCTGTTTCTAAGGTTATTGCTGCTCATTGGATTTCAGATGTATTTCTACGGCTTATCGCTCCAAAGCTTTGTCTACCATGTCCGGTCCAGACACATTCCTACCAGATCAGTTTCTGCTTCTACAGCTTTTTGGTCCAGGGTTCATGTTGATATCTGTTCAACTGCTACCTGGTCCTCTCTACATATTTTTATCTCCCATTACAAAGTGGATATTCTCTCCAGGAGCAGGACTTCTTTTAGCTCAGCTGTGCAACATCCTTCCGTGAAGGCCTCCCAAGGTTATTGTAGCTAGGGACCCTGTCCCGTAACATTGAAGACCAAATGAAAAACACCAATGTCAGGTAAAGTTATGTGCTTACCATAATATTCCATCTGAGTTGTCGCTTTTTGTTTGTCTTCAACTGTCCCTCCTGCCTTCCCTCTGCCTTTTTGGCTCTGTTGTGGACTGGACAGATGTAGGCACAGGCTTCTTCTTGGTTCGAGTTGAGCTGTGTTTGCAATTGCCTTTTTTGATCAGGGTTGTTTGTTCTGCTGCGAGGGGGTTGGTGCTGTCTTAACAGCAAGCGCGATCTGAGGAGGAGGGAGAATGGGACATTATGGGTAGGCGAAGAGCTTGGATTTTAGCTTCGATACTGGAGTATACGGCCAAATCGAATCCGTGCTACATCGGAATCCCATATGTTGAAGACAAATGAAAAGCAACAACTCGGATGGAATGTTATGGTAAGTACATAACTTCTTTTTTCAGCTGTTTAAACCTGACCAGTCTTACTGTTTGCTGGATAGAATGGTGTAAAATATCCTGGCATTTGTATTGTTTCATATAATTTTGACATGTTTAACAGTTTGTACAGAATTAAAACATTTTTTTAATTATATGTATTTTTGTAGTACTTCATGTCTTTGGACAGTTCTGGTTTGGTGCTTTAAAATTGTAATATAGTCTGTCATTTTTGAGGCACTGGTGAGGTTGCTGTTAAGATTGTCAGATGAGTTAGAAATGATGGAAAGAGAGAAAATGAACCTGTTGAGAGTGATCCAGCCGGTTGTCCAAGCAGAGTCCTCTAGCACCCTCTCTTTGAAACCACTGTTTCATTTCCCTGCCCCAAGTAGCTTAACACACACTTTGAGATGTGATTTTTCACACACCTACCCACCCCTGGGAAAGACTGGCACAGATTTACTTGCTGTTCCCCCTTCTGCCAAGAGTATAAGGTATCATCAATGCCACCAAACACTTCACAATCAGCTACTCTAAGGCTCTTAAAGGGGGTGTCCAAGTATACTGTGTAATATTACTACTAATACAAATGGTAGTTGAGCAAGACAGCTAGGCTTTTTGGAATGGCCCACAGTGTCACCAAATATAAGCGCACTCATAGGTTAAATACTTTCTAAAAGGACCAGCCACAGTAAAAGTTTTAAATATATTTAATAAGAAGAGAACATGAAAGTACTGAATATATATTTACAGTAAATCACATAGTTCAAAGCACAGGAAATATTGAAAATAACATTGATGGACAGACTCAAATTAAAAAAAAAAATCAAAAATAAGCTTCACTGTATTTTCCTGACTGAATCTAGGGGAATTGCTATTCCCTACTTACTTAATAGAGCAAAGCAGATGATGTGGTGAATGGTCGTTCTTGTCAGGCCCAATACTGTGTACTCCATACTGAGAGATTTCCAGGCCCAATATAGTGTACTCCATACTGAGAGATTTCCCAGTGTAATATTTATGACATAATTTCCAAGATGGCTGTCAGAATGACCTCAACTGGTCACCTGACTCTAGATTCTCTACTATTCCTCTTTGAAGCTTGAGACAGAAGGTTAGTGTAGATGTGATAAGATGCATATCTAAAGTTTTGCTAATGTTTATGGCAGTGCCTGGAGCTTCCCCTCTTTTTACTCCAGACATGCCATCTCCAGTCCATTTAAGAGCTGTGAGATGAGCACCTCCATGGCACAGTTAACAGTTTTCTTGAAGTAAGAAGTAAGGTAGCTCTTTAACCCTGTCTCTTCCAGTGTCCGTTTGCTAACCTGTATACGTACAGTCTCGCATGTATATTCCTTATCTGTCCAACAGGACCCACTGTTGATGCATTTAACACTAGCGAAGTACACTACATTTTGATTTTAAATGCCATACAGTTCTAATACATTTGTAACAAGCATCTGTGCAAATCGATTTGTTATTCAAATGCCATACAGTTCTAATATATTTGTAATACACACATCTTGTATAAATCAGTTTGATACTCAAAGGGCATATCATTCTTTACAGAACTCCAGATGGCCATGCTGGCACTAGCCCATATAATTACAGATAGAATTGAAATTTCACTGAGTTTTCGTTTCAGTAATGTGTAAATGCTCATTGGGTGAATGTTGGATGGCTGTGGGTTAAGTGCATTGGACAATCTACAACTGAGTGTGGCAAGTGTGTACATACTGAGAGAGAGGATAAGCGTGCGTAATAAAACTGTTGTCCCTTTAAAGTAAAATGGTAGGGGAGAGGTCTTTCTTAGTTTGAAGACTGAATAGCCCAGATGGAGCCAAGTGAACTGACAAAGGACATGGAGTATCAGTTGAGCTTTAAAAAAAAGGAGAGGTGGGCGTTGTTTCTGTACCTCACAATCTAGGTAGTAAAAGGTTGCTACACTATGTTCATGCCCACAGCCATTGACTCCATACTGCTCCACCTCTTGCACAAGAAATCTGGACAATGCCAAATAATGGATGGAACAAAGGCACAAAAATAGGAGACCATTTTAAATATTGCTGGTATAGACTTATTAGAGTAAAAGGTTGTTAACATGCGCCTTCTGAATAAGTATGAAACTTAAATGACTTTAATTATTTAAAGATTCTAGTCTTCACTGAATTGCCAGAATAGCACAAGATGATCTTCTGTTCACTTGCTACAGTATTCTTAACCTGAGGGATCTCCTGCCTGCAGGCAACACGTCAGCCAGTATACAAAAGTCTTGTACTACTGTAGGATACATGGGATGTCGTACATAGACTGCTGTTGCACTTGGGCCATAAAAGTGACGTGCGCATGTACTCTCCTCAGAAGTTTTTGACGCCAGTCAGAATGCCATTCTGACCATTGGTCTGATCATTTCAGTGCTTGCAATTTTAGCCTTTCCCCAGATAAGTGCCCCATTGGGGAATTTTTTTCTCTGATTACTGTTTTGATTGTGTCGTCCAAGAAGGGCAAGTGCCAGTGCGGAAGACAAATTCCACATGACAGCCATTCTTAGTGCCTCTTTTTTGTTTAGGCCCTAATTATGACCACAAGTCCTGTAGCATTTGCCAGTCCTTCATTCCAAAGACTCTTGGAAGCATACTTTTTTCTCTTGCTATATATTTTGAGAACCAGCGGCTTAAGCTACTAGCTGAGAGTATGGAGGGTACCTCCAGGTCTGATGCCAAGCTGTGAATCACAAGGCAAAGATACCTTGGCCTGCATCTTCCACTGTACCTGTAATGTTTGATATTTCTCCCAAGGTGATTATCAACCTGGAGGTTCATTCGACTTCAGGCATGGATTCGCAGGCCGAGCCCAGTTATGAGGCTGCCTTGACTTCAGCCAGGAGCATGTCTATGGAGGTCGAACAGACATCCGACCAGGATGTTGTGGGGGAACCAAGGCTCATAACTCTAGAGGGTCCTGGGGAGGCACCTCGCGCCCAAGCAGAGAAGAGTTAGTGTGATATATTCGAATGTAGGGCTTCATCCAGTCCTCCAATGTTGCATAGGATCGTTTCACTTGCAAAGAAAAAACAAATGACTAAGTACTTGTCCCCTACCAGAGAGCTCCCTTCAGATTGGCAGGCCTTTTCTCAAAGTTAATTTCAGGCCTTCATGGCACTCAAACTGCCTTCCCAACTTTCTCAAAAAAGAAGGGACAATGACTCGTCTGATTTTTCTTCTGATGAAGAGGAATCTCTGGATTATTCCATGCAAACCCCCCCCCCAGGAATGTTTCCCCTAAAGAGGAGTTAGTAGTGATGGACTCCCCAGTGGAGATTTTCTTTGGTGACACTGCTGAAAATGGGAGAATATTTCAAATGGGATCTGTCGCTCATCTAGTCAGGATATAATAGACGAAATTTCGTGGGCTCTGTTCAAGCAGCTTTATTATGTACAAACATCAAGATTGAGGCTTAATAGCTAACTTAGGTAAAGTTCTATACAAACTAGCTATTATACATACATGCTCACTATCTGGCTGCACTTTCAAAATGCCACTAAAGCTAACATGTGCTTGCTATTTATATGCACGTTCAGTCCTTAAAACACTAAAGATACACCACGAACACACTTCTTACATCCTCCCTCTGAGAAATAGGTTATGCAATATTGACAATATCAGTTGACATGCAATCAATGCAAATAATTGTCTTGCAATTATACAGAACTAGACATACATATACAGTCAAGTCCAGGTCACTGTGTATTTCATGTTAAGTCTGGAAATGCAACCAAAATGTGTGACAAAATTTTAGAATCAGATTTAGCAACTGGGACTCTGCTGAATGTTCAACCTTAGGATCATCAGGAATGGAAGTGGAAGTTGACACGTTCTGTAACAGGAACATTGTCTGGATTGCTCTGAGATCTACAGTCTATCACAGGAACAATGCTGCAATATCAATTCTGGTACAGGAAGATGTCTGCGATTTCTCCTGCCCTCCATACCCTCAGATTCTATGAAGTAGGATCTCTGCTCAGTATATATACCTGTTACTTGACCAATCTCGTTGAAATCTTTCACTGTTTATATCCTCACTCTGTCTCCTCCTTTCAGTGGACAAAGAAATCTGCTAGATTTATCATAGCTGGACTTCTGGAAAGAATGCTTCCTGAATAATTGGGTTTGAATGGTTCTGTTAGCTTTAGGCCTCAACAAACAAACTAATAGGCAGCGTTGTTCTGGTTTGCCTGGGTAGAATTCTCTGAGCAGGCGAGCCAAGTATATTGTCACAGGGGTAGGTTTCTAAGATTGAGTAAATTCATAAAGACATCGGTATTGTCACGCTCTGCCCTTTCAAGTAATTGCTTTGCACACACTACTGTACGTTCAGCTAGTCCATTTGACTATGGATATTCTGGACTACTAGTAACATGTACGAAGTCCCATTCTCTCGCAAATTTCTGAAAGAAATTACTAAGAAATTGAGTACCATTGTCAGAAATAACTGTGTGGAACTACCATGGACTGAGAAATGATTCAGCGTAGTGATAGCAGTGAATGTTAGGTTGGGTAGTAAATCGATCTCAAACCAGTACAAACAAGTCTACCAATACTAAGTAATGCTGATTGTTCCACGTGAATACATTGGTGGCTTCTGTTGACCAAGGTAGTTCAGGAACTTGACTCGGCTGAAGTGGTTCTCTTTGCAAATGTGGTTTAGTACTATTGCATACTGAACAAGAAGAAAGTACTTTATCAATGTCTTTACTAGAGAAGGCCAAAATACTTGCTATCTCGCCCTTCTTTTGGTAGGTTCAGAACCCAGGTAACCACAATGCAAAATCTGTATATATTCATGTTGTAGGGAAGCGGGAACAACAATTCTAGGACCTTTGAAAATAATGCCATCAACATCTCATCTCTGCAAGAAAAACAAGTTTGCATTTCAGGTGGTACACTAGATTGTTTTGACAGCCATCCAACATTAATGTGGTTGAGCTTTTTCAAAATTGGATCAGTCTTTGTGTGATATCTCAGCTCATCAAGTCTTGTGGTAGAAAATTATGCGCTTCCATTGCACCAAAGTCTAAATGCTCTGCGTCCAGCTGTTCTGTTGCATTTCTGGGTGATCTGGATAAGGTATCGGCTAGATAAAGAAGTTTGCCTTTTGTGTAGACCATTTTGAAGTACTTCTGCAGTTTCAGCATCATTATTTGTAATCTTGCTGGAGCTGAATGCATAGGCATCTTTAGAATAGTAACTAAAGGTTAATCAGTTTCAATCCGAATAGGTCGACCATAGATATAATCATAAAACTTTGAACATGCAAATGCTATTGCCAAAAGTTTTTTCTCAATCTCAGCATATTGCATTTCAGTTTGGGTAAGGGTTCTAGATGCATATACTACTAGTCTGCCTTCTTGAAAAATAATTTTGCCAAGACCAAATTTTGAAGCATCACAGGAAAGAATTACTGGTTTATTGACATCAATAGTATCTTAATGTAGGTAGGGTGGCAATTTTCTGCTTAAGGTCTTCAAATGTTCCTTGGTGCTGTTCCAACCAAGACCATGTAACATTTTTGTGCTTCAGCTGTCTCAAAGGTGCAGTCAACTCACTGAACTCTGGTATGAACTTACCTAAAAGTTGACCATGCCAAGAAAACACTGCCAAGCTTGAACGTTATCAGGTGCTGGCATCTCAAGAATAGCTGCTTGCTTGGATGGGTCTGGTCTCAAGCCAGCGCTGGTAAATAAATGACCTATATGTGTAACTTCTGGTAGTTTGAATTTGCACTTTAGAGGATTAAGCTTTAAGTTCACTTCACATGCTCTTACTAGAACTCTCAAGGTTTCTGTCATGCTCTGCTTCACCATTGCCTCCGACCAATAAATTGCCTTCTATTATGGCACAAGGATAACCTGAAAAAATTTGCTCCATTGCATACTGGAAGATGTCACTTACAGAATTTATTCCAAATGGCATCCTTAGGAATCTGTATCTGCCAAATGGGATACTGAAAGTAGTCAGTAATGAGGATTTGCAGTTAAGCATCACTTGCCAAAATGAACGTTTTGCATTAAAGGCAGAAAAAACAGTGGCCTTCAGTATTAGGGTTGCAACTTCTTCGACTGTACTCATTGGATGATGCGATCTCTCTAATGCTTTATTCAAATCTCTTGGATCAATGCATATTCTGATTTCTTCTGAGCCTTTCATGTGGGCTGCTACCATGGGTGACGCCCATTCGGTTGGTTCTGTAACTGGACAAATTACACCTTGCTGTGCCATTTTATCCAACTGGGCTTTAACTTTATCCTGCATAGCTATCGGAACTTTTCTTGCTGGTCTGACCTCTTGGTCTAACTTCATAGAATATGCAATATGAAGTTTGCCCAACTTGTCATCAAAAACAGCATAGTCTGAGAAAATAGCTTCAGAAAAATGAACTAGGATGCGTTTATATGATTAACTTTGGTAAAAGAAAGATTCATTCCCAAACTGTCACCGAGACCCAGTAATGCTGCACAGGTCTTTGGGCTACACAGAATAGCCAGCTGTAACAATTGCTAGCCAAATAACATGAAAGCACTACTGAGTCTACGGTCTGAATTTCTTCATCTCCATATGCAACAAGTTTCGCAGTACTAGCCACATTGAGTTGTTCACCAGCTCTTTAGCAAACATGACTGCTGACATAACATTACACTTTAAACCAGTGTCTACTTTGAGCTCAGTAGATTTACCATTGATCTGGACAGTACAAAATACTCTGTTCTTTGCCAACAAATTCACTGCTTCAACTTTCTCATCAATGACTGATGCACCCATCTACACAGAACGTAGAATTGCAGCTTTCTATATGATCAACTTGCCTTTTTGAGTGACCCTCCTTTATAATTGTGTGA
The DNA here is from genome assembly GCF_019279795.1 of Protopterus annectens. Lineage (NCBI taxonomy): Eukaryota > Metazoa > Chordata > Ceratodontiformes > Protopteridae > Protopterus > Protopterus annectens. Next base: position 552,255,071 of record NC_056745.1, on the reverse strand, counting down.
GGTTTACGTGTTTTTTAAAAGTTTTGAAAATGGTTCCATTTTTTTACACTTGTGGCATTGCTGACCAAATGCCAAGCATTTCTCTCTTAACTCATGATTGGTACCACAATTGTGACCTTTCAACTATAAAGCTATATTTGGGTTTTGCTGATTCACTATTATACTGCACTGAGCATGCTCCTTTCTTAGAACTTGCTGCAGAACTATGTGGTTTCCCTGGAGAACCTGCAGGGGCTGTGGTTGCCATGTACTTAGGCCGGCTTCTGTTTGCCATGTGTTGCATGCTGTCTGCATTTGCTCTGTAGTCTGCCAAAACCATGCTCATCACTTCCAAGCATCCTTGCCTGCCTTTTCTGTAACTTCATGGATTTGACAACTCTCAATAGCTTTGCTTAGCGGCAAATCACCGTCACAAAGCAAAATCTTTCTCACAGCAGAACTGTTAATACCACACACAACCCTGTCATTTATCAACTCATCTTTTTAAGTCACCAAACTGACACATTTTAGCTGTCTTCCTCAGGTCAGTAATATAAGCTGCAAACAGTTTCCCTGGTTTCTGAACTCCTGTGTAAAACAAATGCCTCTCTAATGTAATTGTGTGGGGGTTACACATTTCTCTGAATTTGTTTTTCAAACACTTGGGGTCTTCCCTTGATTCAGCCTATGCAACAATATGGTGATGTTCACCTTCTCCCTTATATACTGCTGTGCATACATAAATGAATGTTCTCTTTCAGTGGCCTCTGACCCAGCTAGGTTTAGCAAAATGAATGGCCCTGGTGGGGTGTATCTTTCTCAGAATAAGCTGCTTGTATAAAAAATATTGTATTCTTGCTCAAATATTCTCCAATTCTGTGCAATATTCTTATCAAATACAAGTGGTGAGGGCTTTGAAATAAGTCTGTCATATTAACACATACCAGTGAAGGTTTTTTCAAATATGCATGAACACATGCCAGAATTTTATGCTAGTATTCATAATTATGCCCAATAGCACAACCAGCCTTGAGCAGTGTAATACTCTTGAAGTTACTGTACTGCAAGAAATCACCTCTTAGTGTACGAAACATTTCAAAATAACTGCACTGTGCGAATGAACTGTGCAGAAGCAGCTCAGAGTAAAAAACATTTTACTGCACTTTGTGAATAAACAGTACATGGCACACTGAAACTTCTCCAAAATTGCAGCACTTTGCTAGGTAATTCTTTACAGTGCAAGAAACCTACTGTAATGGAAGCATTTTGCAAGTAGACACACCCAGCACAAGAAACTTTTTGAAAATGGCTATACTAAACAAAATAGCTGCACTTTGCACCCAAACTCTTCAGAATACATGTACAGTAATATGCACACACTGTACACACTTTTACACACTTGAGATGCTTTGAATAACTCTAGTTATGCCCTGAATACAATACAGCATAACACTTTTCCAAAAAACATGCAGGTCCCTTGCTTTATTTACTCTTAATGTGACTTTTTGCCCTTGTATTAATTTTGATCAATCTCTTTTCATGCCCATTATATTTGTGTTCATTTTACTCTCAACATGCCTGTTTTGCAATTCCGAGGTAATTCCAAACCCCTTGTATACTTTTCTGATGCTCGCTTTATCAGATGTCTTAATCTTAAACATTTTGTTTAATCAACAAATCTTTTGTGCCTCTTGCTTGTTTAGTAATGTGGTTTGTGCCCTTGTAATCCTTTATTTTATCTTTTTATAAAATAAACTGCAAGTTTTCGTTACCTTTTGTTCTTTCCTGGCTCTCTTTCATGCTTGTTTCTCTCAGTTTACCTTCACTGCTAACTCTGCACCTCGTAGCTCTGGAAAGCAGTCTCTGGAATCACCATGTTGCTCGTCTAGTCAGGATGTAATAGGTGAGACTTTGTGGGTTCAGTTCAAGCAGTTTTATTTTGTACAAATACATCAGGATTGAGGCTTAACTTTGTTAGGTAAACGTGTATACAAACTAGCTGTTACATACATGCTCACTGTCTGCACTCTCAAAATGGCACTGAAGCTAACACATGCTTGTTATTGATATGCACATTCAGTCCTTGAAATGCTTCTTAAAGATACAGCACAATACACACTGTTCTACAGGATACTTCCCCAAATTTCAGAAGTCCAGAAAAGATGATATAAACTACTACAAGTTGATGTTCTTGGCCACTATGCAGTTCCTCCTCTGCATTTTGCATTTCTGGATGCTCACCACAGTGCTTCACAAACTCCAGGCCCCCAGGACCCAGCCCCCAACAAGTCAGACTGCTTCTACAAAGTTCCAGAGGATTGTAAATTCATCTTCAGGTGCCCTGCAGACCAAGCAGTTATTTCTGTAGCTACAGACAAACCACCTGAGATGCTTTCTTCTATCAGAGAAAGAGAGTAGAACGCTAGAGAGACGGAGTAAAAAGTACACATCAGCCACCTTAGCTTTCATGGCCATTAATTACCGGAGACACATGACAAAGTACTCCTTAGAGCTTTTGTCTCATGCATCTACTGCCATTGGAGATCTTCCAGACTCTGACAGAAAAGCCTTGGCTCTATCTATACTGTGTGCTTCCTGCCAGGTAGCAAAACATTCCATTAAATGCAGCTATGATGCTGTGCAGGCTTGTGCTGGGGCTGCTGCTACTGGTTCAATTCTTAGAAGATTTTCCTGGCTTGGGCTGCAGCCCCTCTAGGATGACTTCAAATCTAAGTTTAATAGATAACACCCCTTGAGAATTTAGCCTTTTTTGGTAAGGTGGCAGCCTCCTTATTTAGGTCCCTACAGGAAAAAACAAGGAACTCAAGGAGTTGAAACACATCCTGGTTTCTCCTCTGCCCAGATTTCACAGGAATTTCCCTTCAAAGCCTGTTTTCATCCATAGCCACTTTCAACACCCATCCAGTAAGACTTCCAGAGGAAGCAAGAGACAACAGAAGCCTAGAAGCTCTCAGCCATCTTCACAACAAAGGCAGTTCTTTTCTAACAAACCAGGGAGCCTTGTGACTGCCCTGCAGAATGCTCCCCTTTCCCATATTTCTCTTCACCTGTCCAGTGCTCACAGGGTCTGGGAAAGCATCACCCAAGACACCTGGGTTCTTTCCATAATCAAAAAAGGATATTTCATTGCTTGGCACTCCATCCCCACCTTCAGGGGCATCCCTCAACCTCCCTGGGAGCAGTTACCCCTCTTCCCAAAACTCCTTTTGGAGCTTCAGCAACAGGGCTCCATTAAAAAGGTCCTTCAAGCCTCAAGGGGAAAGGCTTCTATTCAAGAATGTTCCAGGTACCTAGAAAGAATAATCCCTGGAGATCAATACTGGATTTATCCCATCTCAACACCTTTCTAAAAGTTCCTACGTTCAGAATGTGAACATTCCAAACATTATTCCTCTTTACCCTTCCACAGGGCTACATGGCATCTGTAGACATAAAATATGCTTACCTTCACATCCCCATTCACCCCAGGTTCTGGAAATTCTTACATTTTCTATGAATTCCTTGCATATCCAATTCTCTACCTTGCCCTTTGGTCTTTCTGCAGCACCAAGGGTATTCACAAAATGCCTGGCTCTAGTGATTGCACATTGCAGACCTTTGCACATCCAGGTCTTCTCATACCCGGATGACCTCTTTTTACAGGTCCCAAATTCTCACACACACACTACTCCAAAACTCGGAGACCACCATTTTCCTCCTCTGGGAAACTGGACTTCACCTTCAACTACAGGAAGTCCGTCCTCAATCCTTCACAGGACCACATTTTCCTGAGTTATCTACTACAGACGGCCATGTCACTCCCACATTAGAAGGTGCAGTACCTTTGGTTCTTCTTTCACTTCCTTCTCTCATTAACAAACATCACGGCCAGAGAGTTCCTCAGAATGCTGGGATTCATGCCTTTTACCATCCCCATGGTACCAATGGCAAAACACACGAGGATATTCCAGTGGTTCCTGAGATCAGTATGGGCCCATCATTCTCACCCGCTAGAATACCAAGTCCCCCTAATTCCTTGCCTAAAGAGGAAGCTATGATGGATACAACAGCTGGACCGAAATCCAGTTCTGCCCATGCATCCTCTGCCCCATCCCTAGAACTCTACACAGATGCACAAGATGTGGACTGTGGAGTGGCCTTGGGCAAATTCACAGTTCAGGGAATTTAGACACTTTCCCAAAAATCAACACACACACACACATCAGGGAAATGCAATCATTGCAACTAGCTCTGCAAGTATTTCAACCTCTCCTTTGCCCAGGCCTTGTACATCTGTTCACAGACATGACATTCCTCTGGTATATGAACAAGCAGGGAGACCAAATCCCATCTCCTTTGCAGGTTGACTGTTCTGGTATTGGAATTTCTGGCCCAATGCCACATGAATGTTCAGTCAGTGTACATTCCCTCCAACTGGAATCTTGTGGCAGACTCCTGACTCAATTCCATGAATGGATGCTTCACAGGGACGTGTTCCTGGATATAGTCCACTAATGGGGGTATTCCTCAAATAGACTTATTTGCCTCCTCCCTGAGCAGACAGCTTCCAAAATTGTGTGCCAGGGTCCCACGTCCTCTGGTTTGAAAAGTAGATGCCCTCTTCTCCTCTTGGAAGGGGATGTTTCTGTATGTATTCCCTCCCCTTCTAATAACAAAGGGTCCTGTTCAAGATTCAACAAGACCAGCCAAAAATCTTGCTGGTGACTCCCTTTTGGCCAAGACAGCACTGGGTCCCCCTACTTCTACATTTAGCTAAGGGACATCACCACAAGTTACCCCACAGAATGGGCCTACTGACACACAACAAAGGATTCCTAATGCACCCACACTTGTCAAAGCTACAGCTGACACTCTTGGTAATAAGATTCTAATCCCCTTCAGACACCTATTCTCAGAGGACATGCTCAGGGTTTTGCAGGAGACCAGAAAACCCAATACAAGAAAATCTTGCATTTCCAAGTGGAAAAGATTTTCACTCTGAGGTCTCTCTAAGAACCAAGACCCAGTGACTGTGGGAATCCCAGTGGTTCTGTCTTACTTGTGTGAATTGCTAGCTGCTGGCTTGGCTTAGTCCTCTGTCAAAGCATACGTCGGCTATTTCTGCTAGTCTGCCACTTTCTTCCCCTCTCACATTCAGATTTGAGGTGAAACGATTCCTTAAGAGCATCCTTCACATTAGGCCTCCCAGGAAAAGTATTCCTCCTTGGGACCTTTTCTTTGTCCTAGAAAAACTGACTCAGGCCCCTTTTGAGCCTGCATCCTCAGCCTCCCTCAGGCATTGTTCTTGGAAAACTGTTTTACTGGTGACCTTGGCCTCAGCCAGAAGGGTGTTGTAGCTTCAGGCTGTGTCCCCCTTGTTGGTATTTCATAAGGATAGGGTATCCTTGAGAAATTTATCCTTTATGCCTAAAGTGGTTAAAGAGTTATCCCCTAACTAACCCATTCAATATCTTCTTCGCTTTTCCACAAAACCACAGTGAGAAGGTAATACATTCCTTAGATATACACAGACAACTTAGGTTTTACCTGGATGAGACTAAAGCTATCAGGAAATTTGATCAGCTGTTTGTGAACTTTCATCCCAAGGATCTGGGTTTACCCTTTCCAAGCAGACTATTTCTTCTTGGATTTCAAAGGCTATTTGCCTTTGTTGCTTACAACATGGAAAGAAACTCCCTTCACCAGTGAAAGCCCACTCTACCAAGGCTGTGGCTTCCTCTAAGGCATTGTTCAAGGGCCTTGAGTAATAATGCCATCCTTGAAGCAGCCACCTGGTGGTCTCTCCATACATTTACCAAGCACCACAAACTGGATGGCATTTTCAGATCCAGAGCTGGCTTTACCAAAGCCATTTTACATGGCTTCATTGAGAGCTCCTCTGCTCCTTCCTCCGTGAGCTTTGGCACTGTCCCTCAGGTTAAGAATACTGCAACAAGTGAATAAAAAGGCATACAATAGTTGTGTAAAATCGTACCATAACCATAGATGTCCTCCTCTTCACTGCTCCAGTATTCTATCCCTCCCTCCTTCCCCCTGGACTATTGCTTTGCGTGGATGTACTGACCTATATTCTTAGTCTGGCATTCCTCCTGGGGCATTCATTTCTGAGGAATGATACATGTGTACATCACTTTTATGACCTACTTCTGTCAGCAGCCTGTGTGTGACATCCCGTACCCTACAGTAGTACAAGACTTTTGTATACTGGCTGACATCGGGTCGCCTGCAGGTGGGAGATTCCTCACATTAAGAAAACTGCAGAAGTGAAGAGAAGGACATCTATGGTTATGGTAAGATTTTACACAACTATTATTTTTTTGAGGAACAGACAAAATATGCAAAAATCTGGACAGTTGAGAGCTATAATTAACTCTGTAGCCATCCCACAAACACAGACTAATGGAGAGAGGAACTTGGTTCATATTGCCAAGGTTTTCGAGTGTTTTGCAAGGTGTAAAGGAAAAGAGTAGAGCCCTATGTCCAAGAAAAATAAAGTACACAAATGAGGAGAGACAGGAAGAGTGATGACTTTTCAACTAGAAGTGGAGGCCAGCTGCCAGTTATATGTAGCTAATATGAATAGAACATCAACTAATGGAATTGGAAACCGTGGGGGATTCAGATGGGAATGACTGTCAAAAAGGAAGAGAACCATAATGATAGATGACCTCATTATTCTAACAGTGGATTTGGAAGTCGGTTATCTGTGAGACATGGAAGGAAGTGAAATTGTAAAAGCTTTTTTGCAAGGACAATTTCAACAGATGGTAGAGCAAGTTTTTTTTTTCCCAAAAATCTTTTATTTTTTTTATGCGATTAGTGTTTAGGCAAATGTTTGTGATGGTTAGAGATTGTATTTAACCTTAAGAATATGACTAATGCATATTGATTAGGCATAAACATATTTACATAAAATATAAAACTGTATAAAACTAGAATGTTTACAATATATACAAAGCAATGTCATGTACCAAATAGACAACTAAACAGTCTAAATAACCATAGGGGGAAAAAGAGGATTATAAAAGAGAGTTAAATATAATAATGTATCTTATTTTACTTTCAAATGTGATATGAATGTAATACCATTAATTATATAACACTGGAATTAAACCCTGGCCAGTTGGAAGAAAAGTAGACATCTGTTAAAAGGTTTATACTTGTAATTTATATTAGAATACAATCAATTTCTCCCAGTTGTTGTGTCTTTCGGCTTTTCCTGGTTAGGGGTCGCCACAGCGGAACTCCGGTCCGCTAATGATTGGTAGTTGATTTTTACGTGCAGAGTTACCGGCCCTGATGCACAACCTTTAACGAAGGTATGCCCATTCACGCACGTCTCCACGAAGAAGACGCTCTAGCTGAGAATCGAACCGGACAGTGTCTTACTGTGAGGCGACAACGCTACCGCACCACCACCACTGCGGGTCAATCAATTTCTCCCAGTAATTAATGTAATAGGTGCATTTAGAAGAATTGGAGATTCAGTTTATGGGTTAGAATATACTTAATAGCCATTTGAAACCATCCCAGTTTGATGTTAGACGTAGCCATCCAATTTTGGGTAATAAGTTTAACCAATGAGAATAGTGTGATTAGTATATGAAAATTATTTTGAGCCAATTCATTTTGAGGGATATATAATGGGGCAAATTCCACGGTGTAGATTTTTCATAACCCATTTTTTTCTAATTTGACTTATAGTGAGCACAAGAGTTTATACAATGGTTTAAAACTCCATAGTATGTGAAATATATCTGCTTTGTGATCTTTACAAATAGAACAATCTGCTGACAGGTTAGGGTAACATTTTGTAAGAATATATGTAGTTAGGTATGGGGCAGCCATGGTGGTGCAGCGGTTAGCATTGCCGCCTCACAGCAAGAGATTCTCCGGTTCGATCCTCGGCTGTGGTGCCTTCTGTGCGGAGTCTGCATGTCCTCCCTGTGGTCACGTGGGTTTCCTCCCACATCCCAAAGACATGCTGTAGTTGGATTAGAGACTCTAAATTAGCCCTAGGTGTGAGTGCATGTGTGCTCCTTCTGTGGAAGGTTGGGTGCCAGGCTGGCAACTCAACACAGTAAAACTCCATTGCCAATCATGAGCGGACAGGTGATCCGCTGTGGTGACCCCTAACCAGGAAAAGCTGAAAGAAGCAGCAGCTGTGGTTAGGTATGAATTATTGTTTGTCATTAACTGTGCGTAAAAGAGTTCTTAATAGCTGAAAGTTTAGAAGTTATACTAATGACTTGAGTTGCTGACTGAGATTTCCAGGTTTATATTGGTCCAGTGATTTTAAAATATAACTGATTCATGAAATCTTAATAAATAGCTTATATGTATTGGACATTTTTTTCAATGTGAGGGATTTCCATAAATGCTTAAATGTTTGTTTCATTTATATTGGGTACAGATGGATATAATGTATTACTACTAGCTCATTTTGTCTCCGTATAACTTTTTGGACAATTAAAGCATTTTATCAAATTGCTAATTGAAACACATCTGTTTAAATAAAAATACAAGATTGATTGTTCTTTAAGGAGAGGAAAATTAGAGAGATTTAGGACATTGTTGTTTAAGTTAGGATTTAAGTGAATTGGTTGTAATAGCATATATGAATTCTTCAAATTAAATCTAAAGAGTTTGAAGAATTTTTATTTTATGTATTAGAAAATTGTGTAGTTTAGGACTTTTGAAATTCTCCTTTTAAATAAAAGGTAATCCTTTTGGGTTACAGTTTAAGTTGCATACAAAATTATACCATATTTTTACTGACAAAGGACTCCACATAGATGTTTTAGGGTTATAGTCTGCTGTTTGTAATATTTTATTGGCATTATGTATATCATAATATAGTTTGAAAGCTGTAAGACTCTGGCCTCCCAGGCTTTTAGAATAAATTAAATTTATAATCTATTCTAACTGATTTCAGGAACCATATTAACTTATCAAGATTGGTCTATATGTTGCCAAACATGTTTAACTGTTAGATTAATTGAATTTAACTGAAATAAATGTTTCAGAAATATCATCTTGATGATAGCTACCGTAGAAAGTAGAGGGAGATTGTTTATTCCAATTTATATTTTCAATATTTGACCACATTTTGGCTTTTTATTTTTAAAAAGCAAGTTGAGGTTGTGGTAAAACATTATACCCTGTTACTTAGGAGAGGTATTAATTTTGATTGAAGAGTCAGGAATAATATCAAACAAACTGTAGTTAGAATTTACAGAAAAAAATGGAGGATTTGATTACATGTATTTTGTAGTTGGAGAATTTAGAGAAAATGTCAACAGTATGGAGAATTTTTGTTAAATCTGTACTAGGCAAAGTACAAATTCCACAAAAGCAGTAAAGGGCACTGAAGTTCTTCAAATCTTTGGAATTGATACGTATTGTGAATTAACATTAAGAATAGAGGTTCCATATAGATATTAAATAGGTATGGCAAAAGAGGACAACCTTGTCTTGTACCATTTATTTGGAGACAAAATCTTATTTATAAACAGAAAAGTATGTGCACTTGAATAAAGGATTATTATAAAATTAATAAAAGTAGAAGAACTGCGAATAGAAAATTTCAATTTGACGCATCCAATGCTAGCGAAAACATCAATAAATTATAATGGTTGGATAGCATAATTAGTGTATCTAATGTTAATGTATGATCACAAGTTTGCACAGGTTGCAATAAGCCTAACTGAAAAGGAGATATTTGCACCAAGATAAGTTTAGTCTGTCTGTTGCAATTTGAGCAAAGATTTTGATATCAACATTAATAAGTGATACTGATATGTAATTTGTGGGATCTCTGAGATCCTGATTTGGTTTAGGGATCAGAATTGTTTTAGAATTCATATGTTAATATGAGATACCTCTACTACATATATAATTAAAAGCATATAGTAAATTTTTAGAAATGGCTGGTCAAACGTTATATAGAAAACGGCTATTAAACAATCTGGGCCTGGAGCTTTAGTTGAGAGTTTAATATCTAAGATTTCTTGTTGATTAAAGGGTGCAGCAATATTATCTTGTTGGGTCTTATTGAGTTTTGGAAAAGATAAATTACTTAAGAAACGTTCTAAGTCTTAGAAAAATTTAGGTTCTGTTCCCCCATGTAACTTACTATAAATCTGCACAAAAGTTTCCATGCTTTTCTCTCTAGATTTATAACACTTATTTTGATATACAGTCTCAGTTTTCAAGGGTGGAGTGTTATATATTTTTATTCTCGCCAAGAATTTAGAAGGCTTTTAGGCCCCATCTGCTAGCTTAAGTGATTTTATGAAGACTAATCCTTTGTACACTCTCACTATTTTGAGTGTTGCACATCTTTCAACTTGCTAGAGAAAATTTAGGCTGCATAATTTGGTTGTATATTTAAGTCTTTAAATGTATACATTCTTATTTTAGTGTTTCCTACATCATAAAATGTTACACAGGAACATATCAACAAGACATTCACTCACAGTGCTTCTTTTGTTTAGTCTTCATTATAAGGTTGATAATTATGATATTTGTAGCAAGTTTAATCCTCCCAGTAAGTTGAGGAGACAAAATACTTTAGCTTTTTTTTTTTTTTTTTTTACTTAGAAACTTGTAAAATCCTTAGAGGAGAACTCAGGAGAAGTATCTAGTGGTGTCAGCTAAACCATTAAAGATGAAAATGCTTATTCAGATAAGAGGTGAATCCATTTATTTATTTATTTTACTGACTTTTGATTACCAGGAAAGTCTGACTGGGTAGAAGCCCATTTTAGTGAAGGCCCGAGAAGAATAGCTCCAAATTTTTCCAAAATATTTTTAAGGACAATAATTTTACAATCTTCAAAAAAAATTGTAGTTTAAATAATTATAACAAATTGGACAGAATACAAAAACATTGGTTAAGAATCTATGACTCCCTTTAAAGGACGTTATTGTCCTCCTCTGTGTGACTTTATAGAGGGGTCGACACTTTTTTGCCGTGATAGTTCCCATTGACTGAGAATTAAAGTGAGCTGATTTATGTGCCTTTAGAGCAGGGGTGTCCAACCTTTGACTTGCCGGGGCCGCATTGAGTGAACAGAAATTGTCTTGGGGCCGCATATAAAATATATCATATAGTTAAATCTTACGCTGCTGCGGGAGACCAATGTCGACCACCTGGCTGTACTGTAGGTGCATTTGAACAATGAATAAATGCCTAATATTTACCTTAAAATTCTAATTCTTGTTCTAATTCTCATTCTCTAATCTAACAGTTAACTTTAACATCTTAGTTATTATATATATATTTTTTACAAGTAAATGGATATTCACTACAGCATTAGCATTTCTCACTGGGAAAACCACTCCAGCAGTCCAACTGCATAAAACATCAACATTAGCAGTCCTATAACACTATAAGCCACAAAAATAAGCCAACAAATTTGCAATAAAGGAAATAATTCACATTACTGACTTAATAAAAAAATGCTGAATAAGCTACAAGAGGGTCTCACCCAAACAAATAACTGGTGCCAGAAACACGGCTTCAAGCTAAATGCCAAAAAATGCATCATCATCCTCTTTGAGGAGAGTGATGTCCCTACAGATTATCACATTAATAATAATACTGTAAGCACGCAATCAGTCATGAGGTGCTTAGACACCCAGGTTGATAGAAACCTGACTTTTGACCACCACGTTGTCTCCGTTATATGGAAGGCTTTTTACATGGCTCACTTCATTAGTAAGTGTATCTCATCCAGGGACAAGGATGTCATAACATCCCTGTATTCTTCCTTTACAAGAGCCATTATTGAGCGCAATGCCCCTTTTCACATGTTCCTCAGCAAAACAACCCTGACAAAAGAAACTACAACCATTTCTGACAAAAAAGATCAAAGGACTAAGTTCACTTAGTTATCCAAACAGACTAAAAAGCTTCTTGCTTTCCTCTGTCTCTCACTGGCCCCTATAAATTTCATCACTGGCTTCCTTTCCAGGCTAAGAAAGATCCTGCCTTAAGAGACTTCCTCTACCCCAGAAATACTGGTTGTTATTAAAATGCTCACAGCCTTCACTGCAACTTAAACAAGCCACTCTATACGGACAGGTTCTTGACACAAAAACTTCAACTTCTGTAAAAAGCTCCTCTCATTATCAACTAAATGTAGTTCAGCAATACGACAACTGGATGGAGAGCCATAAATGTACTCCTTGAATAAGTAGCATAGCCTTCATCAAACCGGATGGAAAATCCACATGCTAAACTTTCCTAGCTGGATGGTTAAGATCTAATATTGGTTACTCAAGTCTACTTGCTCAAGAAGAGGGGCCTATTTTTATTATTTTATTTTATTTTACATTTGTTGACCGGGCTAGTCTAGCTGGATATATTTCCATTTTCAGTAGAGGCCCGGGGAGAAAAGCTCCACATAGACCATAACAATGAGACATATAATTGATGAACACATAGAATAAAAGTACAACAAACATGAGTAATAAAACAAATTTAAAATTGGTAATAAAAAACTTGATGATAAACTTAAAATTAACAAAAAAAATAGGGCACACCATCAATAGAAGTCCTGACTAGAGATAGGACAGTTTCCAGGCTTCTTGCTATTTACAAACAGGCTATACCATAAGGCTCCTACTACAATAAGAAAAAAAATGCAGGTGGGTGGAGAAGGAGGAGGAAAAAAAAAGTAATGTAAGAAGAGAGGGAAGAGACAGAAGTCAAGAGGTGAGAGGAAAAGAAAGACAAACAAGGGGATATGGGAGAGAAAAGGTTAGAGCATAGAGTGAATTCAAGGGAATGGAAGAGGTATATGGTAGGTAGTAAGTACAAGGTAGGGTTAAAGGTCAGGAGAGGGGGGGAGAGAGGTTAGTCTGGTTTACTGCATGAGCAAAGCCAGTGATTTTGGAAGTACAGTTTGATTTGTTGTTTGAAGAGGGGTAGGGATGTGATTTGAGTTATATCCCTTGGTAGTAAGTTCCATACTTGGCCTGTGGTATTAGTGAATAAAGAGTCACCAGCTAAGTTGTGAGCTTTTGTAGGCTTGGTCAAGAGTTTAGCAGAGGAGCGAAGGGAGGTCAGATTGTTATAAGGGGGTAAAAGCTGTGATAGAATAGGGGTGTTATCAGGTTGGTACAAAATTTGTGGGCAATGAGTTGTGTGAGTGTAAGAAAGTTTTGTAGTTCTAGCCAGCCTAGATGTTTCAAATTAAGGCAGTGATGGGTTCTGAAGGGGTTGCCAGTGGCGAAGCGGGCAATGTTATTGTAACAAGTTGCAAGTTTGTTTAGGTTAGATTTCTTAAGGTTAGTGAAGATAGGAGAGGCATAAAAGAGAGTGGATATAAGATGGGAGTGAGCAATAGAAGCTCTAGTAGATGGGGTGAGAAATGGTTTGATCCGGAATAAGGATCCAATCTTTCTGTTGACAGATTTGATGGTGGTGTTGATGTGTTGATCAAAAGAGAGATTATCAATGGTTATGCCTAGCAGTTTAGTTGTAGAGTCTGGAGAGATGACTGTATTGTTGTTAGACAGGATGGTGAAATGTAGTGGGGAGGTACATGTGGTGGGGGTGAAGAGGAGAAGTTTTTTTTTTAGCATTAAGGAGGAGGTAATGTCTAGTAAACCATGTTTCTACTGTTGAAGATATTTTGGGTTAGTGTGATTAGGTCAGAAGAGGAGGTTGCTGAACAAATAATTGTGGAGTTGTCAGCATATTGGATGCAGGTGGCTAGAGGAATAACTGAGTGGAGATCATTAATAAAGAGAGAGAAGAGAAGTGGGCCGAGAATAGAGCCCTGAGGGACTCCAATAGAAATGGGCAGTAAGGAGGAGATGTGGTTGTCCCAAAGAACAGCCTGTTGTCTGTTGCTGAGATATGAACTAAACCAATTTAAGGTAAGTTTGTCAAATGAGAGGGAATCCAGAATGTTAATTAAAGAAGAGTGGTTAACCATATCAAAAGCTTTTGAAAGGTCAATGAATAGTGCAGAAGAGAAAAGATTATTATTGCGATTGCTGTTGATAGTGTCAACAAAGGAAAGGAGGGCAGTGGTGGTGCTATGGTGGGGTCTAAAGCCATGTTGACAGTTAGCAATAATATTGTGTAGGGAGAGATATTGTACAAGTTGTTGATGAATACATTTCTCCATAATCTTTGCTAAAGGTGAGAGAAGTGCAATTGGTCTAAAGTTAGAGTAGTCGATAGAGTTACCGCCTTTGTGTAGTGGAATAATATGAGCGACTTTCCAGATGTCAGGGATAGTTCCTTCTTGGATGGTTCTATTTATGAGTATAGTTATTGGGTAGGCAATTTCTTTGGCTGCCTTTTGCAGAAAAAGGGAGGGAAGCTTGTCAGCAGAGGGGGTACAGGGTTTCAGTTTGAGGATAAGTCGGTGGATGAAAGAGGTAGAGACAGGTTGTAGAGAGAAGCGGTAAGAAGAGTTTGCTAGATTGTTTGGAGGGTAGAAGTTATTAGTGTTCAGTTGACTTGCAAGAGATTGAATGGTTTCTGTAAAGAAGGAGTTAAAAGCATTGGCAGTTTGGTCAGGGGTGTCTGGGTCAGCATTCAGTGGTGAGGGAGATGTCCTTCATGGATGCATCTGCAGTCATAACAACTGGGTTGTCCTGTCGTCAGGCAGCCCTTCAGTCGGCCGGATTCCAAAGTCCGGGTCCGGCTTCGGCTGATGTCGCACTTCACCCGACGTCATCTCTGTTGGTCTTCGGGTATAAAGGCATCAGCCGACGCCATTTTCCTCAGTCTTTCTTGCCGCGTGGCGCCCGAAGCAGAAGCTGTTCGCAAGTGCCGGTCGGTCGGATCCAGAGATTACTTCTACCGAATACTACTTCGAAGACTTCTAAAGCTAAGTACCCCGTTGGGGACTCTTTCTTGCCTCAGCCGATGTCAGAAAAAGTTAATAATTGTTTAACCTGTGGGAAACAAATACCTCATAAAGATTTCCACTCTTATTGTTTGCCTTGTTTAGGCCCAGCCCACGACGTAGCAGCCTGTTCGGCCTGTGCTTCTTTCAACCGACAAACGCTTAGGCGTCGGTCGGAGTTTGCTGAACAGTTTTTCGGTTCTGTTTTTGCGTACATTATGCCGTCGGATCCTCCGACTACCCAAACTGCCAAAAAACGCAAAGATAAAGACCGACACTCGCGGTCCGCGGTTTCGGCCGAAACCATGGTTAAGCAAACCGCGAGCGTCTCGGTTTCGGCCGAAACCGAGAAAACTGATCAAAGTACAGCTGAATCTACCTCTACAACTGAGGCCCCTGCTACCACTCTTGAATCGGCCTCAGAAATTTTATCCACTACGGTGGTTGCCACTGACTTATCAGACACCATTCCCTTGGATGTCTCTACCCCAGCACGTGGTGCTGCTAGGCCTCCAGCAGCCATGTCCATTAAGGCCTTTGCCAGGGCTAAAGCAGCCAAAACTACCAAAACAGTGCCTGTTAAACCCCCTACAACCAGGCCCTCCTCTAGTTCTCAAATGCTTACTCTGGCAGAAGATTTAATTTCATTAATTAGGGGATCTCAATCTCACCCAGACAGGGCCTCTCAGCCCCCAGAGAAGAGACCTAGGGCAGAGCCCCCTGAGCCAGTGTCCTCTGATGATTCTGCCGATGAATCAGACATAACTGACCAGCCAGAGGCTCCTTTCCCCAATTTTGAAGACTCAGATGCTGAAGAATCCATTCCAGCTGCTTCCCCACCAGAAGAATTCTCCTTTGGGGAAACCTTACATGCCATGCGAGCAGTTCCAATGGCAGCAGCAGGATTTTTCAGACTCCAGAAAAAGACTTAGGACCTTTCTGCACCTTCCACAGCACAGGCCCTTAGCTATACCTCCTGTTCTCTCTGTGGTGGATGATGCCTTCAATGATGTCTGCTCTGCACCAGATTCTTTACCTCCAGCCCCTGCCAAACCAGACAGATTTTACAGGGTACCAGACACTCATCACCACCTTTACAAGGCCCCACTTGCAGACCCCGAAACTATATCCCAGGGTCCCAAGGCAGTAGCCGCGACCATAGCTAAGAACCCTATTCCTTCTGAAAGGGAAGCCAGGTCATTAGACAGATGGGGCAAAAAGGTCTACACCTCAGCTACTCTCTCAGCTAGAGCTTTAAACTGTCAGTTTCACATGATACAATACCAAGAGTTTATGCTTGATCAGTTAACAAAAAAGCTATCCACTGATGAATCTCTTGATAAGAAATATGTATTAGAAATGGTAAATAGCATACAACAGGTTAGTAACCATTCCTTAAAATGTGGCTATGATGCACTGGAGGCTTCATTTAGATCAGCCATGACTGGCACAGTGATAAGAAGGCATGCATGGCTAAAGGAACAAGCTTTACCGGATCATGTTAAAGCTAAGTTATTAGATGCTCCTATGGATAAGACCAGTTTGTTTGGTACACCTGCCCAGCAGGTTATGAAGAAAATGGAAGAAAAGGCAAAATCTGTTCAAACGGTTAAAGATTTCTTGCAGGTTCAACCCCCAAGGTTTAGCAGGAACTGGCCTGCCAAAAATTGGTCCTTTCCTGACTCCACAAGATCCCAAAGGGGCAGGAATAGACGTTCCAGAGGCAGAAACCAATCCAGAGGAGGTGCCTACAGAGGACGACAGTGGCAAGGTAACAACAGAGGCACAGACACAACCACTGCCACTACAACAACACAACCACAGTGACTTAACCCTAAATCCGCCTACCAGGGAACAAATAGCAGCTCCATTAGGCGGCAAATTAACCTTATTTTCAAAGAACTGGCACTATATCACAAAAGACAAGTGGATTTTCCAAACCATAGATCAAGGTTACCGGTTCCACTTCCACACTTTACCAGTCAAAAGAGGAATGCCAAATCTACCTCCAAATCAAGAAACAGAGGCTCTACAACAGATAATGCAGTTAGCAAACATGAGAGCTGTGGAAAGAGTGCCAACAACAGAACAAGGAAAGGGATTCTACTCCAGACTATTCCTAGTTCCAAGAAAGGAAAAAGTTGGAGACCTATTCTCGACCTGTCCACCTTAAATACATACATCATTGTCCCAAAATTCAAAATGCTGACCCTACAGCAACTTCTTCCCATGCTGGGCAAGGAGTGTTGGCTGGTAACTCTAGATCTCAAGGAGGCATACCTGCACGTCCCCATTCGACCAATCTGCAGAAGATACCTCAGATTTCTTGCAGGATCAGAGCATTATCAATTCTCAGCATTGCCCTTTGGCTTATCTACTGCGCCCAGAGTATTCACAAAATGCCTGGCATCAGTAATCGCCCATTGCAGACTACAGGGAATTCAAATTTACCCATACCTGGACGACTGCCTGCTACAAGGGGACAAAAAAAGCAAGCTGACAACAGATTTACAAAGGGTCATTTACTTGCTACAAGCACTGGGATACACAGTCAATTTACAAAAATCAAGGCTGATACCATCCCAAACAAGGACATTCTTGGGCGCGGAATTGGACACAGTAAAACAAATGGCATTCCTAACTACAGAAAAACAAAAAGAACTCCCTCTTTACTTCTTGGCACTAACAAAACAGAACAAGTTAACAGCAAGAAAAGTACTGCAGGCCTTGGGCTTCATGGCATCATGCATAATCTTGGTCCCACTTGCCAGACTACATATGAGAAAACTACAGTGGTACCTAAAGAATTTATGGTCCCAACACAGACACAGCCTAGAAACAGAAATTCCACTAATTCCATGCTTAAAACAGGAGTTCCTATGGTGGGCTCAGGCATGCCAGTCAAACCCAGGGCTACCCTTTCGCAGATGTCAAGCAAGCCAGACCATCACAACAGATGCTTCAGACCTAGGATGGGGGGCCCACATGCTGGACAAATGCGTGCAAGGATTGTGGTCGCAGGATCAACTTCACCTGCACATCAACCTAAAAGAAATGCTGGCAGTAAAACTGGCAATCCAAAAGTTCAGACCATTTCTCAAAGAGGGCCAGTTGATGATAAGGACAGACAACACCACAGTCATGTGGTACATCAACAAACAAGGAGGCACTCATTCATACCCCCTATGCAGAATGACTTTGGAGCTGTGGAACCTGGCACTCAGCTACAACATCCAGTTACAGGCAATATTTGTACCAGGAAAAGAAAATACTCTAGCAGACATATTAAGCAGAACCACATCGGATGCCCACGAATGGATGCTACACCCGGACATCTTCAAGACCATCTCAAAGAAATGGGGAATGCCTCAGATAGATCTGTTCGCTTCACCTCTCAATCACCAGCTCAAAAAATTCTGCACAAGGACATTCCACCCACTAGCATGGAAAGTGGATTCGCTCTCCTTCAGCTGGAAAGGCCCACCAGCATATGCATTCCCACCTCTTCCCTTGATACACAAGGTATTACTAAAAATCAAGGAAGAACGTCCAAGGATAATCCTGATAGCTCCAAACTGGCCAAGACAACACTGGTACCCACTGCTAAGGAGCATGTCTCGGAACAATATGTGGCCAATACCCCTGATGCCTTTGATGTTAACTCAGAACAACTACAGCATCATGCATCCAAACCTAAAAACGTTGCAACTGACTGCATGGAACATCACATAGCAGCAGCTAATCCAGAACTTTCCCAAAGAGTTAAAGACATTATTCTTGAAGCCCGCAGACCTTCAACAAGAAGGAACTATGCAGGAAAATGGAAAAGGTTTGTCATTTGGTGTACTGAAAGAGGAAAAGATGTGTCAAACATAGATATGCCTAACATTCTGGAGTATCTGGCCGAACTTCTACATTCAGGCCTGTCCTACTCCTCCATCAAGATACATGCATCAGCTATATCAGCAGAATACAGCTTTGATCCACCTGTTTTTTCACACCCTTTACTCAGGCAGTTCCTCAGAGGAATCAAGAATGTAAAACCTCCAAGGAAACCACCATTGCCAGCTTGGGACTTGAACTTTGTGCTAGAAAAGTTGACACTATCACCCTTTGAACCAGCAGCAACAGCAGACCTACAGCATCTATCGTGGAAAACGGCCTTCCTACTGGCAATAACCTCAGCCAGGAGGGTTTCTGAACTTCAGGCCCTAATGGCAGTACAACCCTTCCTAATCTTCCACCAAGATAGAGTGTCCATGAGGACTAATCCTACATTTATGCCTAAGGTGGTATCCAGAGTGTCTTTAAACCAGGCAATCCACCTACCTACCTTCTTTCCCAACCCACAAAACAGAGGGGAAAGAATACTGCATACCTTGGATGTACATAGACAGCTACGCTACTACTTGGACAGAACAAAAAGTAGCAGAAAGACTGACCAACTTTTTGTAGCCTATGCAACAGGAAGGGAAGGAAAAGCTATTTCCAAACAGACAATCTCCAAATGGATAGGAAATTGCATACGATTCTGTTACTCCTTCCATGGAAAACCAATTCCACAGAACATAAGACCTCATTCTACAAGGGCAACAGCCACTACCACAGCCTTCTTATGAGGAGTGGCAACCAAAGACATTATTGAGGCGGCTACTTGGACCTCCGTGCATACATTTGCCAAGCATTATAATTTGCCTCTATATTCCAGATCCCGAGCAGGGTTTGCCACTGCTGTACTGCAAGGGATCCTAAACACACCATAGTCTAGTTTTTCCTCCTCCCCTAGTTGGCTATGGTATTCTACCCAGTTGTTATGACTGCAGATGCATCCATGAAGGACATAGTACAGTTTTGTACCTACCATAAATGTAGATGTCCGAACTGGATAGCATCTGCAGTCAGGATTACCCTCCCTCCTTCCCCTCTGTGGTACTCCTAGGGTGTTTACCCTCCTAATAGCTAGCTGGTGGGGGGAGTCTTTTATGGTGTATTTGTTTGTATATATGTACATACATGCTTATTTTTGTGTTTACCTCTATCTTTTTGGAAACATTGGCATCTATCCAAATTTTAGCCTTCAAGAGGTCTACTGGCATCTGGGGCAAGAAACACTGAGGAAAATGGCGTCGGCTGATGCCTTTATACCCGAAGACCAACAGAGATGACGTCGGGTGAAGTGCGACATCAGCCGAAGCTGGACCCGGACTTTGGAATCCGGCCAACTGAAGGGCTGCCTGACGACAGGACAACCCAGTTGTTATGACTGCAGATGCTATCCAGTTCGGACATCTACATTTATGGTAGGTACAAAACTGTACTTTTTGGCTGTACCTGGAGATAGGAGTCTATTGATTGAAGACCAAAACTGTTTTGGTTTATTAAAATGGGTTTCTTGTAGTTCACAGTAAAACTTTCTTTTGTCATTTATTATTGCTTTTTTGGTAAGGTTTCTAAGTTGACGAAAATGAAGGAAATCTGAGTTGATTCTATGGCACCTCCATTTGGCCCAAACCTTGTTTTTAGAGAGGATTAGTTTCTTAGTTTCATTTGAGAGCCAAGGAGCTGTTTTTGACCTCATTCTAATGGTGCGTTCAGGAGCATGTTTATTCAAAATGGAAAGAAATGTAGAACTGAAGAATAATACTGCTTCATTAAGTGGAAGTATTTTTAGGAGGTTCCAGTTACAAGCTCTGAGTTCATTTTGAAATAGGTCAGTTTTAAAGTGTTTGGTAGATCGTATAGTTTTTATATTAGGGAGGAGTGGATAGTCATTCTTCTCTCTTGTGATAAAGGTTAAGCAATGATCACTGAGGTCATCAGGCATAGTACCTACGTTGTATGTGATGTTAACTTTGTTTATGAGTATCCAGTCTAAGATGGTTTGTTTTTTACTTAATTTGTTAAGCCTAGTAGTAGAGGTAATGGTTTGGGTGAAACCATTTAGGTTGATGTGAGAGGTGGGATTGTCAGTGTTGATGGTATTCCAGTCTATATTGAAGTCACCAAGAATTATAGTTTCCTGGGGGTAGTTGATGGAAACCCAACTAAGGAAGTCCTCTAAGATAGGTATATTGTTGCCAGGAGGTATATACATACAGATGATGCAAATTTATTTAACCAAGAATTTCATTTGCAAAAATATATTCAGTATACATATTAAATCTCTCTCTCTTACACACACACAAGGAACCCCTACTTGTAAAATAGGCAACCTCAGTAATCACATGACACACACTCATTGAATGAAACTGAAAGTCAAAATATCTGAAAAAAAGTCATAATAGAGATGGATTCATCCATGCAATTTCCCACCACCAAAAGGACCATCAATAAATCAACTGCTCAGCAAAAAATAAATCAGTAAGAAATCCATAAACGCTCTTAAGATCATACTACATACTGGAGTAAACATATAACTTTCCTCCAATCTAAAGCCATTTGACATTCAGACATTTTAATTTGTGCAGACGTTATTCACAGACTGACAGTTTACTGAGCTGTAATGCTGACCTTCGCTTTTGGAAAAAAAAAATAAATTCCCAGACTTTAATAGCTCAAAGCGCAGAGAGAATTATTTATTTATTTGCATTTACTTATTTTTGGAAAACCTCTTTAAAACTATTACATTGATTACACACCCTGAAACACAGAAACCAGTGTCACATTAGGATTCTATGCTTATGTCTGAACAAATGAAGCATACCTGGCAATTCCAAAAGAATTAAAGTAGCTTAATAAGAATGTTATTTGCAAGGTTACATGGCAGTTTATATTGGAAATAAGCAGAAATATTAAAAAGGCTCTGTTTCATAATTATGCCAAAAAGTCTTCCAAGGTAAATACAACTTCTGATTTAGTATGGAACCATACCTCTCAACCTTAGAGCAAGAAATCTGGGCAAAGCAAAAAATAAAAGTGGGACACAGGGCCCAAAAATAGTTATGCATCACAGATACCATTGAAATAACTGTTGTTGTATTATACATCACTTATAATCTTTCTGTTCCCATCGTCAGTTAAGCATTATATGGCTCATTCAATCCTGCCTTCTTTTGCAACAAAGAAAACCATGCTTTGAAATGACAAATGCATTAAAAATAATAAATAAAACACATTGCATCCACATCCTGCAACTTCCTACCTGCAAACAACCACAGTGCTTTCACTGAAACTAGGGCTGCTTATTTCCCCAGAATGACAGCTCTCCCTAATTAATTCTAATGGTGTACAATCTACCAGGATCTGGACTGCCTGAAATAAATTAAATTATGGCCTGTAAATTGCAAGTGCACCTTTTTAATTAAACTATATTTCTAAGCCCACTTACTGTATTTTTTCAGTAACATCCCAATATCCATTTCCAGGCATCCTTCAGAACCCCACAGGCCCACACTCATACTGCTAGCATTGTCCATTAAATGTAAATATCCATCCACTGTAAATGGCAAGAAGCTATGTCTTAAAAAATCTACTCATGCCTAGTACCCAAGTATCAGGTTTTGAAACAAAGAAACATATTCTTCACAGTCCGTAAGTCTCTGTCTTTAATAATCATCTACTGTTGCAGCACTCCCAACACATAAGCACACACACACTAAAACCCCCAACATTTAAAAAATGACATTGTGCCCACCTGATTTGCCAGTATTGATGATCCACCAAAGTTATACTTACTGCTGTCCAATCTACCACGGCTTAGAACCCACCAATGACAAAACAGTACTGGGTGCTTTTTTGTTTGTCAGAAAAAACAATACAACTTTATATGCTACAGTCCCACATAGTCTATCCACTACTGACCCATTAACCCTTGGCTGCTGTCTCATTCTTACTCCCTGGAACTGCATTACCTTGGATAACTACTTTTATTTCCTAAGCAAAAGACATAAATTGGAAGATGAGACAAAAATCCAGATATTCTTTGAAAATCCATACAGTTGAGAGGTATGATTTCATATTCAATACAACACTCGCCCTGTCAAGAAAGCCGCAATTTAATGAAAGTGTGCTTTTAATGTACGATATATTTGTGAGCTAACTTGTTTGTGTTCAGTAGGTAGACTGATCGTTGTTAGCCTCTTTGTGCATGTCTCTCTCTCTCTGTCATACACGCACACGCACACACACTCTTCTACTTTCACAGGCACAAACATTCTGCTTTCATGCATGCACTCACTCCATACTTGCCTATTAACACAGGTAAGTGCTGTCCCTTTCAAAGGCAATGGCAGCAAATCCATACACGAGTCCCTCTTCAGCAAGAACACACACATTGATTCTTAGGTGCAAAATAATGGCGTAAACACACTGACCCTTCTTTGGTGCAAAAAAATCAAAACTAGAAGGGTGTTTTGGCACATGTGCACACCGATATTTAAGTTGCAGGTCACGAGAGCGAAATACACAAAACAAAGTGTTCTGGGGCATGCATATATCGATGTTGCAGTTAGAGGTCAAGGGCCGCATGGAAGAGCTTTGAGGGCAACATGTGGCCCACGGGCTGCAAGTTAGATATGTCTGCTTTAGAGCCTTTACTGATGAACAAGGTATAAAAGCATTTTCTTTAGTATCAGTGTCAAGAGACATCACATTTATCAGGTCTTCTTAAGATAATTATGGACCTTTAATAAGTAAGCCATAGAGTTTCCATTGTGGAAGAGACTAGAGTCCTCCAGCAACTAAGGCTATACCTTGTACATCATTTCTTCCTACAATTGATTACAAGATAATATATTTCTTTGCTTGCTTACTTACTTTTTTTTAACTGTGTTTGTCCCTAAAATGCAGTTTTTTCCCCAGGAGAAATTTGGTTTGGCTTGGCAGAGGCATGGGAGAACCTTGTGTGTGTGTGTATATATATATATAGGTTCATAGGTTCATATTAGGCTATCTGCCCTAGGGCATTTATAAGCCTAGCCAGAGTGTGTATGGCTTTCGCCACCCATTTTAAATTAATTTTGCTATGCCCTTTTTCGCGGTTAGTATACTGTGCCTCTGTCTAACAGTGACACAGAAGTGATACCCGGGGTAAACCTACGATCTCCCATCCACTCATCAAGATTCCTCTTGAAGAGAGTCAATGAGGGACTCTGCCTAACCTGGACTGGGATTTTATTCCAGAGTGAAGGGAGTCTCTGGGTTATGAATCTTTCCCTCCAGCATGTCCTATTTATTTCAGTGCTGAGGTTTAAGTCCCTCGAGCGCGTAGCTCGATGGGATTTGGATTTTCTGAGGTGCAGCATGTCCATTAATTCCGGGTTGGACATGGCTTTATACGTCAGGCACAGATCGCCTCTGAGCAGGCAGTATGCCACTGAGTAGAGCTGGAGTTTCTTTAACTGTGCAGCATACGGCATCTGTTTGAGCCCCTTGATCCTCTTGGGAGGTACTTCTGGGGTCTTTCCAGTTACTGCAGGTGTCTGGTAAGGTACATCCCAAAAGGGGCATTGTACTCAATTATGGGCCTGATGAGGGATGAGTAAAGAGGCACGATGACCTCCCCTGATCTAGATGTAAATCCCTTCATGATTAGGTGGGCTATATAAAATGTTCTTCTAACCACTTTGGCCACGTGGTTGTTAAATGAGAGATTGCTATCAACTTGGGTCCCCAGGTCCCTAATTACTTATTCTGTACTTAATGGATTACCAACTATGTGGTAATTTGTGGGCACTTTGTTTTTGCCAAAGGGGATGACTATACACTTTTTGGCGTTTAGCTTGAGGCCATGGCTCTGGCACCAGTTGTCTGTTTCTATGAAGCCCTTTTGGAGGATGCTTGTGTCGGCTGGAGATTCTATTATGGCGCCCAGTTTGCAGTCATCTGCGAACTTGGTCAGCCACAGTCCTTCCATGTTGGCCTGTACCTCCGAGAAATATATACCGAACAAGAGAGGTCCCAAGACTGAGCCTTGTGGGACGCCACTTGTAACTGGTTTGGAGTCTGACATGGCTCCAGCTATTCTAACCATGTGGGTTCTGTCCTTGAGCCAGTTTGCAACTCATCTAGTGACATAGGGGTTTATATTTAAGCTGGTGAGCTTATCTATAATGCCCGAGTGGGGTATTGTATCGAAGGCTTTTGTGAGGTCCAGGTAGGCTGTGTGGACCACCTTCCCCTTGTCAATGGCCTTGGTGACTGTTTCAAAGAAATCGACCAGGTTTAAGAGGCAGGATCTGCCCTTAACAAAGCCGAACTGGGTAGGATCCAGTGTCTGTAGGTCCCCAATATCTTTATTTATAAGGTCCATGATGATCCTTTCCATAGCTTTGCGGACCACGCTAGTGAGACTTATGGGGTGATAGTTCCCAGGATCCGTTGAGGCACCACCTTTGTGGAGAGGGACCGCTGTTGCTGTACGCCACTCTTTGGATACATATCCTGTAGTAAGGCTGAGATTGAACAGTAGTTTTAGGTTTGGGTTTAGCTGCTCTTGGAGTTAATGTAGAACGCAGCCCAGGACACCGTCTGGTCCCATTGATGCTGTGTTTCTTGCTTTGGAGAGGGCAGCTCTTACCTGAGCATCTGAGATGTCAGGGGGGCAGCACTCTGTTGGGATAGATATTAGCCCTTTTGGTGGTGGGGGGGGGTTTGCGCTGAACCTGTCAGCTCGGATGTTGGCAATGTCTGTGGGTTCGGTGTATTTTTTGTCATTTTGGACTAATTCTGAGCATATCTGGGAATTCCCACCCAGGTTCCTAACATAACTAAAGAAAGCTTTGTGATTATCCTTAGTGTCCTGTGCAATTTTTCTCTCGAAGCTGGCCTTAGACGATTTTATTAGTGCCCGTAGTTTTTTGCTAATACTGATCAGAGATGCCTTCCCTTTTTGGGATTTTGCTCTGTCATGTAGTAGCTTCCTCCTTCTATTGTATAGTTTGTTTATGGCTGGGGTCCACCAGACTGGACGTCTGCCTTTGGAGGATTAGGTCTTGGTTTTATTTGGGATTGCATGATCCATGTATTCCTGAAGGTGTTCATAGAATGCGTTTATAAAGGATTTTGTGGTCTGGGCCGTATTATCCACAGGCCCGGGGGCTTTGAAGGATTCCACCTCGGTTTTGAGGAGTGTGAAATTTGCTTTAGAGAAGTTTTTCACTGAGGTTTTCTGGGCATGGGGTGGGGTCGGGATGTGAATATCCAGTGAGATTAGTTTATGGTCTGATCTTACCAGTGAGGGATACACTTCTGGTCTGGAGCATAGAGTCCCCATGTTGGTGATGATCAGGTCCAGTATGTTTTTCCCTCTTGTGGGAGTGGTAACAAGTTGTTCCATAGCATTTGAGTTTATAAATTCTAGGAACCTTTGGGCTAGGGTGTTGGAGCTAGAGTAATGCTCCCAGTCTATGCTATGGTTGGGTAGTTGAAGTCACCCAATATAATGGTGTTTGGAGAGACCTTCATATTTTCCAGTGTTCTCAGGAAGGCCGAGTGGGGTTCATATATATATACCTTATATATATATATATATATATATATATATATATATATATATATATAAAACGTGTGTGTGTGCGCTATGGGATCATTTGAACTTGCACACTCAGACTGCAACACCCCCTTATGCTGCACTACAGTGTCAGTACTGGAAACTTAATCCAAGTGTCTGGTGTGGGAATAGAGCCATCAGCTTTCTGATCTTCCAGCACAAAAGTGATGAGTATGTTACCTGTTGAGCTGCTGCCTGAGATTATTTTGACACATCCGTAAAGGCTGTGAGTCCTGTGTTGGCTTGCTTCAGCGACTGTTGTAGGTCCAAATTCAAATATTCTGCATTTTCAGTACCTACAATGGCTGTGTAAAGTCCTCCTAATTCCTCAGAGGAGGGTGAATGCTGTTTTTCTACCCCAGTGTCTCTGCTGAGTATGTCATTTCTTATCTTGAGGGGTGTCGTCACAGCCATCTGGGTCTCCTCCTTAGGACCTTAATTTAGTGGTGCTGTAAACAATGCAGATGTTTCCTCAACAAAGAGGGGACTTTCCCAAATATTACAAGTCACAGAACCTTTGAGAAGGATTCCTTCTTTAGAATTAAAAGCATCCTGTTTCTTCAGCAATCAGTTCATAGATAGCTGACTTACTGTACCAATTTGATGAGCAAATCCCTTATCTTTAGTCAAACTGGATCTGGCCACTTCAATAGTCATTACACCTTATAAGGGCCCCGGCGTGTCTGTGGTATTTCCACCAGTGAGGGCAGCTTGTGGACTGGTATGCCAAAATGTTTATAATGTGAGAGTGTTCAATCTCGCCGTTTGTTCTTACACATGGGTTCGGAGCCGATCCTCGGCTCTGTGTCGGCCGCTTGCAAGCTCTGCATCGAGAAGAAGCTAGAGACAACCTAATACCCACAATCCCCCTCCGCCTTTACCTCAGATCTAGTTTGCCGCTGCTGCGTTCGCATCACTGGGTCGAGCTCGAACAACTAAAGCTAAGATTAAGAATTTTTTTCTTGTTATTTCTACTAAATTTCTTCTGTAAACTTTGTTTAGTGACTAAGTGTGTGTGTGTGGTACGGTTGAGGAATTCTCAGTTCCGTTTAAGTTTAACTTTAAACTTATTAGAGTTTCCCTCGGGGCCTACCACCCCTTTCTGATTTGACAACTGGATAGACATTTTTTCTTTAACTGGATTTGACAATTTCACCGGATTTGACTTACTACCTGGACTTGACTTCTAACCCTTTTTACCACATTAAGTTTAAGATGTCTGAGAAGACTAAATCTGGATTTAAGCGTTGCCAATGTGGGCAAAAAATGTCAGTAACTGACAATCATACTTCCTGCGTCTACTGTCTTGGCCCTCTCCATCTGCAAGAAGACTGCTCTATTTGTCATTCTTTCAGTGGGAGGGTCATGACAGATAGGCGCAGGAAACTCATGGATAGGGGTTTATTCAAACCTTCCTTTCAAGAGGCTCTGGATGCTTCAGACCAGGCATCCAAATCCTCGAAGGAATCGAAGACGTCGGAGCCCAAGTCATCGGCTCCGAGCTCTTCGGTTAAGGTTTGATCACCGGTTCCACAGACCTCGGGGCCGAGTGTTCAACTGTTGTCAGTGTCCGAGCCTCGAGTCTTGGAACCGGTGACGGAGCTCCCTCCCCCGACACTGTTGAGGTCGGCTCCGTCTTCGATTCCTTCGACCCGTTCTTCCAGGCCCCTCTCCGACACCAATGTCGACCGCGTGGTGCAGAAGTTACTGGAGAATACGGCCTTATCCAAACTTATCTCGGTTTCCACCCAATTGGTGTCGAGACTTGAAGGCCTTCCATTATCTCCATCTGTTCCTCCTCCGAGACCTGTCCAGTCTTTGGAGCTGGAAGAGGCTGATCTACTGATTGTGGAGCCCTCGGTGCCAGAACCGTCTTTTTCTCGGTCAGCTCCGTTCACCTCGACTCCGTCGGATCCGGTACCGGTGTCTCGGAGCCGAAGATCCATCCTTGGTTCCGGGACCGAGAGTCGAACCGATGTTTCAGTTCCGACTCTCCCTCTCGGGGCCTCGGCTCGGATCGATTCGGTTCCGTCCTCGGGATCGATACCTTCGGTGCTTGTTTCGGGGATTCTCCCCATTTCTTCGGAACCGGGAGATACCTCGGCTCGGTACCCGGGGGCCTTCGATCTCATGAGGAAGGTGTTGTCTACTCAGACAACCACATCAGTAGAAGCAGCCTCTCCTCCCCATAAAGGACCGTTATCCTCCTCTGCACCAACGGCCACATCCAAGCGTCGAGCACCGGTGTCTCAGCCACCCCTGGAGGGTGCCCCCCTCTTCCTCGGAGGCTTCTTCGGATGCTCCCCCCGAAGAAGTCCCTAGGAAAAGATTGTGTAAGAGGAGACACTTAGATTCTCCACAAGAATCATTGACATCGGACACTGACTTGGATGAGTCAGAAGGGTCGCCAAAGTCACCTTCAGAGGATGTCTCTTTTGCTGACATCTTGGAGATCCTAAAACAGAGAGGTGATTGGCAGTCCCTTCCCCCTTCTGAGGATGAGTCAGTCTTGCTGAAGGCATTCGGTGCTCGCCCTTCCTCCTCCTGGGTCACTCCGCCCTTCGATGAGTTAATGGAGCTGATTGCTCGAAGGGCGTGGGAGACACCTGACACGGTGGAACCAGTCCCTAGAAAGCCTAATAAGTATATAACTGCACCCCAAAACAAGGCTTACCTCACAAAGGGAGTTCCAGTGGACGCTATGGTGGTGGCAGCGGCCACGAAAAAGGAGATGTCGGAATCTTCCTCATCTGTCCATCCGCCTAACAAAGATTCTAGGACTATGGACAGGTACGGGAAGCGCATTTTTAGTTCAGCGGCTTTTTCTATGCAATCCCTGAACTATTTGACCCACTTTACACGTCTACAGAGGGATCTAATCAAAGAGTTGGGAGATACCCTCCAGGGTACTACAGATGCTGCTGTTTCAGAGAAAGTTACAGCACATCTCAATACCCTTACATCCATTGTTAACTCATCCATGAGGCTAATCTCATACGCAGCCGAAGGATCGAGTAGGGCAGCAGCTTCAGCGATTGCTCTTCGTAGACAATCCTGGATGCGCTTATGTTCATTTGCGGAAGCCTTCAAGTCTTCCTTTACTAATGCCCCATTTGATGGTGCCACTCTCTTTGGCCCCAAAGTAAAGGAGACCCTTACCGGTGTGAACAGGAGGGAAAGACTCTGTCTGCTGTCGGAGTCCGTTTTCCACCCCATCCAGACCGTACCCCAAAGGGCAACGAGGTGGAAAACAGTGGTGTTGAACACCCCAAGGATCTTTCCCAGGCACGCAGGGTGATGCCCCTCTAGAGGCAGAGGAGGGGCAGAGGTGGAAGACGCTGCCCTGGCGGCAGAGGGGGTCCGCAAAACCAAGGTGACAGGGATACACCCCCTGGAAAACCTTTCCAGCACTCCTGAGAGGAGGCCCGACTGTCCTGCTCTGGAGGCAGTCGGGGTCGCTAGCTTTATACCCTCAGGCCTGGCAAAATCTTACTACAGACAACTGGGTAAAAAGCGTGGTTACCAGAGGTTACAGAATACCCTTTCTATCCACTCCCATTCCAAAGAGAAGACTCCCAGATGTGCCGCCCCATCTGCGAGACCCAGCAGCTATAGAAATTTCAAAGCTGCTAGAAAAAAAGAGTCATCCAACCAGTCCCAGCGGACCAAATAGGATTCGGAACTTACTCAAGGTTCTTTTTAGTTCCAAAGAAGACAGGGGACTGGAGGCCGATTCTGGACCTAAGCAACCTCAACACCTTCGTCAAGAAAGAAAAGTTCCGAATGGTCACGCTTCAATCGATCCTTCCATTCTTACAGAAGGACGACTGGATGTGCTCAATAGATCTGAAGGACGCATACTACCACATCAAAATGGCCAGGGCGTCCAGAGATCATTTGCGCTTCTGGCTGGGAGCCAGTCACTATCAGTTTCGAGCCCTGCCCTTTGGTCTGACCTCAGCTCCCAGGGTTTTCACCAAATGCATGGCAGTGGTAGCGTCTCATCTGAGACGCCTAGGATTCCAGGTGTTTCCGTATCTGGACGACTGGCTCCTTTCTGCCACCACCCGGCGTCAACTGATACAGGCCAGGGATTACACACTACAACTTTGTGTTCACCTCGGAATTTCCGTAAATTTCGAAAAATCTTTACTACAGCCATCACAGCATATCTTATTCATAGGAGCGGAATTAGATACGCATCATTTAATTCTAAGGCTCCCTCCAGAAAGGATAGCCTCACTACAAAGCCACATTTCTCTCCTTCTGTCATCCAGAAAATCCCCAGCAAAACTGGTTCTGAAGGTCTTGGGTCTCATGGCAGCTTCTCTCATTGCGATACCATTGGGAAGACTGCACATGAGAGTTCTACAATGGCTACTGTTTGCACAATGGTTGTTCCAACAACTACCTCTGACACACGAAATTCTGATTACAAACACATGCAAATCACATCTGGTCTGGTGGCTTCAGACTTGCAACCTTTCCAGCGGAAGACCATTTGTGCTACCCACGCCGACAGCTACGGTAACCACGGACGCTTCCCTGATAGGGTGGGGGGGCATCTTTCAGGGACAGACAGTCCAAGGCGAATGGACCAATTTAGAGTACAATCTGCACATCAATGTTCTAGAGTTGAGGGCAGTGTTTCTAGCGTTGCAACACTTAGCTCCCCTTCTTCCTCTAGGGACTATTGCAGTTCAGACAGACAACATGTCTGTAGTCTGGTACATAAACAAGCAAGGGGGAACCAGGTCTTATCAGCTATGCAGAGAGGCCATGAGAATTTGGCAATGGGCGGAGTCCACGGGTCGCTTTCTGATGCAACGCACATCCCGGGGTCATCCAACATCATAGCCGACAGGCTGAGCAGAGCAATCCTGTTGCCTCACGAGTGGTCCCTCAAACAGTCAGTTGCGAAGACGATTTTTCGCAAGTGGGGCCAGCCTTCCTGCGATCTTTTTGCGTCTCCAATGAGCCAAATGCAGGAGCTACTTTGCCCTATTACCCCTCAGGGAAGTCCCCAGGGCGCTGGTGCACGATTGGCCCCGGGTCTCCTGTGCGCTTTTCCTCCCTTTCCCCTGATTGCAAAGTTTCTGCAGAAAGCCAACAACCTTCAAAGGACGATAATCCTCATTGCCCCATTCTGGCCTCGTCAAATTTGGTTCCCCTTTCTTTTGCAACACCGCATTCGGGGACCTTGGATTCTGGACCCAGAGCCAGATCTACTGACTCACTCATCAGGAGTTCCTCACCCCTCTCGAATCACTCCATCTAGCAGCTTGGCTGCTCCGCTTCCACAGCCAGGTCTGATTCTCTTACACCGGCAGTTCAGAATATACTAGTGGCTTCTCATAAAGCTTCCACTACAAAGACCTACACTAGTAAATGGAAGCGTTTTGTCTTCTGGGCAAATTCACATCATTTAGACCCTGTCATAGCTCCGTTAAACAAGATCTTGGAGTTCTTAACAGAATTGTTCCATCAAGGAGCTTCTCCCGCCACTTTAAGAGTGCAATTGGCTGCCATTTCCAACTTTCATGTGGAAGAATGTGGGGCACCTATTATGGCTCACAGACTTTGTAAAGCCTTTTTAAAAGGATCTTTCCATATTAGACCACCAGTTAGAATTCCTACATCACCTTGGAATCTGAATCTTTTACTATCTAAATTGATGTTGCCCCCTTTTGAACCAGCCTCCTCTTGCCCATTGAAGTATTTATCGTGGAAGACTCTCTTCTTGGTAGCCATTACATCTGCTAGGTGAGTGTCTGAGCTTCAGGCTCTTTCTATTAAACACCCTTATTTGATCTTTCACTCTGACAGAGTATCTCTTCGCACTAATCCATCCTTTCTCCCCAAAGTTTGCTCTACCAATAACATTAATCAGTCCATTGAATTACCTACCTTTTTCAAGAATCACTCTAATAAGTTAGAGTATATGTTACACAAATTGGATGTCCATAGACAACTCAGGTTTTATTTGGATAGAACAAAGGATCACAGGAAATCTGATCAACTTTTTGTAGCCTTTGCTGACAGCAGGAAAGGTGTAGCGGATACTAAACGAACTCTTTCCAAATGGCTAACTGATTGTATTATATACGTTTATGATTCTTCAAATCAAACTTTATCTGTCAAACCTAAAGGACATTCTACAAGATCAGTGTCTACATCCCTGGCTCATGCAGCTCGCCTACCATTAGACACGATTTGTGCGGCTGCTACTTGGGCTAAACCTCATACATTCATCTCTCATTACAAAGTGGACAGGGTTTCTAGGGACAGGGCAACCTTCGGTTCCACTGTGCTCAAGAACGTTCTCCCGTGAGTTCCTCAGGAGCATGGAGCTAGGGACGCTACCCATGTGTAAGAACAAACGGCGAGATTGAACACTCTCACATATAGAAGTTATGTCCTTACCATAACGTTCCATGTGGAGTGTTCATCTCGCCTTTGTTCTTACATTCCCACCCTCCCACCCTCAGGAAGAACGTTCAATTTGGTGCCTGGGCTGGAGTATTCTCCTTCTGCTTTTGCAATGGTTGTATATGGATGATGTACATGTGTATGTGTGTATATATATATATATATATATATATATATATATATATATATGTATATAGATGATTTCTTGCTTTATGTAATTTTTGGCATGAGTGTGCTCTCTCTGACTGCTGGTTTGCTTGCAAACTAGATCTGAGGTAAAGGCAGAGGGGGATTGTGGGTATTAGGTTGTCTCGAGCTTCTTCTCGATGCAGAGCTTGCAAGCGGCCGACACGGAGCCGAGGATCGGCTCCGAACCCATGTGTAAGAACAAAGGCGAGATGAACACTCCACATGGAACGTTATGGTAAGGACATAACTTCTATTTTCTGGCCCTTATCCCTTACCCATTTACCTCACATTTTATCCTTTTAGAATACTGTTTCCTGTTAGGTATAGGAAAATTCAGGGGAAGAAAACTGAGACTGAATGTAGAGCCTACAGACCATCAACATTTAAGGTTTATTTACAGTATATTTGATGCTCTTACCAGTGCTGCCATGATTATTGTGCTCTTAAGTAGACATGCCTGTCCGGTTACCAACAGAAAAATTGCTTGAATATATTAGAGCTGAGGTTTCGATGCTCCAGCTGAAACTGGACCTTAAACCCATTAATATTCAGAGGAAAAAGGGAAGTTTGGGGGGGGGGTATTTTCCACCTGTTCTGTTTTTCCACAAAATGTGCCCATCCTGCAGAAAATGTTTACATATAAGATCTGTCCAACCACCTCTTTTCTGCAAATATGTTAAGCCAAAGCACAAGTCACTACTCTCGAAAGATGAGTAAAGTGCTAGCAAGTTGGATTAGTAAGATTGAGGCCTCTGGTACAGCCCATTTGTAAAGAGCTATGCTGTCAACATTCGATATATCTCTCGGGTCGAAGCAAGCTTTGTACTTAATTGGAGACATTAGAGAGTCATCTGTTCCATGACACCATCTGGTAATCAAACAAGGGATGGAGTATTTGCTCTTGCTTACTGTTATGGAAGACATCCATCTGGCTACTCAGAATTAAGAACCAAGTGACATCCCCCAAAGGCTCCTGTGTCTGTGGGGCCCGGGATCTCTGCCAAGCCAAAGTTTGTCCCTTTGTGTGTCTCCACCTTTGCCTCCCTGACAGGATTGTGTTAAACTGGCACAGAGCTTTCTCTATTTCCTCCAGAGTTTACTGCCTGACCCAAACAAAA
Organism: Protopterus annectens; assembly: GCF_019279795.1. Taxonomy (NCBI): domain Eukaryota; kingdom Metazoa; phylum Chordata; order Ceratodontiformes; family Protopteridae; genus Protopterus; species Protopterus annectens. The sequence continues at coordinate 552,220,974 of NC_056745.1, read as the reverse complement.
GCTTCAAGAGTTAAGCTGTCCATGAGAGAGAAGGTAGACCTTACCAATGAGAGACAGTCTTCTCTGATTCGGGAGATGCGGATGAGGTGCTGAACTACAGATCCAAGAAAGCTCCCCCCCTTATCAAATGACAGACAGTAAAGACACCCTGGTCTCTGTCTCCCAGTGGACCTGGCCTTTGGAAATGCTCTTTAATCTAGCAGCATTTCCAGTGGTAAACCTGTGAGGCCTCATCCCCTCAGAACAGAATCATGGAAATTCTGGAGTTCGAGTCAACAAAATGTGCTCCTCCTGTTCAGGATGCCCTTCTGGATGTTTCTGAATTAGACAGCATAGAGCTCAACTCCCAACCCCCTGCCCTTTTTCTACAGAATGCAGGCTTCTTATAAATTCCTATACAAAAGCACTATTGGAAATACTGATACTGTATCTCTGGAATCTACTGAGAGAGCTAGTTCAACTCCAGGTTGTAACACACACCTTAATGATAAGGAGAGTAGGTTACTTGATAGATAAGCTACAATCCAGGTCTCAGCAGTCCTGGAGTAGCAGCTGTTGGATATATACTTTTTTGTTTTGAGGTAATTGCTCTACTTGTGGTAACAATTCAGTTAGATCACTTGTTCATTCCTCTATGGAAATAATGTATGATCTTTGATTTGAGTCACAATCTGCTTTATACTTCTTGCTAATTTTGATAAAAAAGCTTACTTACTCCATAGTTGTGTTTTTGTTGTCCTACATACGGTTTTCATTTAAACAAATGGAGAAGGATTTATATATGACTAGAAATGTGTGTTTTGGAGCAGGAAGTATGACAGATCAGGAATTTGGATTGTGTGCTTATTTAATAACTGAAAAGGGTTGTCTAGTGTGTATTAAAAAACAAATTTATGTGAGATGTATTGCGCTGTTCTACGCAACTGAAGAAAGTAGTGAAATTGCCCTAAGTTAATGTGCAAGGAATGTGGTCAAGCAAGTCGTGGTAAATATGATTGCTTTAAGAAATGTGCTAGATGTAGAAGAGAAGGTCATTCTTGAGGATGAGTGTCCAAAAAAATCAATGAGAGATTAATCAATCTGTTTCTGAGGAAATAGTATCTTCTGTGGCTTGAGATCCATACATTGCACAGTTTCTGCATGAAAACACTACTTAGCCAACTGGTGGTTGGGGGTGAGGGGCATCTTATAGGAATTCTGTAACTGTGTCTAATAAATTTGCACTATCATCTGCATGAGTTAAAAATACGGAAGTGTGGATGAACATACTGAAGAAGTAATAATGGAGGTGGTGTGAAAAACCTAAAAGAGGAGGTTTAAAACCAAGGACAGGTATTAAAATAGAGAACTGTAACTAATACTGTGAGTAGTCAGATAAACCCAGCAAGAAGATGGGGTATAATAAAATAGGTTAAACAATTAAATTGTTTCTAGATATTGTGATTTTACATATACATACATAGATTATTACACATATACACCCAGAACAAGTATGTTGAAATCTTTTTTGGAGGAAGCAAAGGATGTTGGTCATTTGGATTCCATATATGTTCTTGGATGGTTTCTTTTATTTTGGATTAATTACAAAAGTGCTGCCTGTAAATATAGTAGATCCAAGTCAAGCATTGATAGTAGATATGGACTATGAAGAGTATAAGTACATATTTACAAGTGTTTGCATGTACCACTTCAGGAAACTAAGGAAGTTTTATGACAAAAATTGCAGACAGGGTTGTGCACAACTTTATTATTTGGGGACAAGATTTTAAATTTTAGTTTGTTAGAAATTAAAGAAAAGAAATGTAAACTAATGGAAAAATCAGATGCTGAATTTTGTGAAAAGCTTTTGTTGAATTATCTATTTTCTAGGGGGTCCAAATGGACCTACATGTAAGGGGCTGATAACTGCAACTTATTTAATTTTTACTAGTAGTCATTTATTTGCTAAATTAGGCCACTTTGATTCTTTTTCAGCTCATTTTTTTCTTTTACATCACATTCCCTGCTGACCATCATAAGATTTGTTGATCTGTAGGTCTATTCATTTTCCATCACTGGGGCAAGTGCCAACCAAGAGGGGCCATCAGGTGATATGTATTTTTTCCAGTATGCTGCCCAATCCTCTACATTTCCCAAGAAAAGCACAAGGGGAAGGGATGTGGAATGGCTTGCAGCAAAGGGTATCTTCAAACTTCCTCATGGGGTGTTTCCTGTCAGGCCAACCGCCAAAATATAAGTGGTTGTTTCCCTGGTCTCTACCAGGGAAATCACAGCAGGCAAGGTGCCCCACCACGTGCATGCATTATGTTCAGCTTCCTGCATAATGTTGGACCTTTTTTTCCTGTATGAGATAGGCAATCTTACATTTATGTAAATGAAAATAAAGCAAATCAATACAGTATCAGCTGCAAACATTAGACATTGCAAACTATGTAGACACAACTGTAGCTGCAAACATTATACAGTACATCACTTATAATTATATCCAGTCATTGTCAGTCAACCATTACATAGCTCATTCAAACCCTGCCATTGTTTAAACCTCATTCCTATTCTGCATGTATTGATCAAATTCTTCCAATGTTTCCTTTGTAATTTGCTCCTACCCTTTTCAAAAGATCCCATTTCCTGTTGTTTTCTCTGTTACTATCTTTGCTAATTCTAATAAAGTTGGTTTAGACTTTGATTTATATTTTCTATTAACTGCTTTTTTTTGGCAGCCATCATAATTAGACTCGGCAAGGTCTTACTATGTCTAGGCAATTCCGATTCTGCATCATAGCTCAAACAAATAATTTCCGTAGTTACACCAATTTGCTCACCCATGATCTCTGATAGAGTAGTCTTAGAAATCCTTAGTCTGCCAACTCATTCACTCCCAGAAAATATGTTCCCAGTTACCTCTTTTCTTCGCTATCACACCTACATTTGCTGCCTACCTTAGGAAAAATTCTTTGGAGTCTGCTTGGGGTATAAAAATACCTATGTAAACACTTCCAAGCAAAGATACTAAATCTTCTGAACTCTGTTGCATATTTGGGAGACATACATGCATCCCTCATTTGTTTCTTTGTGACTTGCTTGTCTAAACTCTCTTCCCAATATTGTCTATCCTCTTTGGATTGATTCTTATAGTTATGCAATATTTTAGATGGTCTACTAATTATTCCTTTCTTAACGACAACTTCTGTTCTTAGATGCTACTAAAAACTCAACCAGTGCTAATAACACTTACAAGTAGTAAAAACTCTACCAGTGCTGGCCTTTCATTTAAGACCCCCCCCCCCATTTCTTTCTCCTTGCCTATACTCTGATATCAATCCTTGATAGGGAATGCAATCTCTAACCTGCTGTCTAAATAAGTTCTTGATGTATCACAATTCTATTACCTTTTCATCTCTAGTTGCTCCCAGTACCTTGGTTCCTTTGCCAGCTTTCTCTAATAACATCCAGCCCCCTCTTGTCTACTGTCTGTATCCCTAATTTCACTCATCCCTATCAGTAGAATCTCCTTTCACCATTCTGTGTGTTTCCTTACATCTTAAAATACTGTCTGCTACTTTATGAATATTATATTCTATATGCTTACTGTTAAACTCCTTAAAGGTCTGCATCCAAAATCCTAGTCTCTCCTAGTTTCTTGAGCTTCCCCCTGTTTCATCATCTCTCTACACTTGTTTCTGCATGTGCTACTTATAGGAGCCTTAACTGTGTTGCTCTAAAATACCCTTTCAAATCAGGTAATCCCAGTCTGCCCTGTTCTATTGGAAGATTGATTATCCTACTTGATTCTTACTGTCTTCCCCTCCCAGATAAAATCCTTCAGCTCTTTAATTTCTATCCACAACTTCTCCTCTGATTGATAAAAAAATGCCTGAACTGTGTATAAGACTATAGGGACTAAAAACATTTTAAGTGATTGTATAATACTGTCAATATCCATATAACAGAGCTTTCATTTTCTCAAATTTTGTATTTTATTTTGTTTAGTCTCTTCCCATATATCCTTAGCTGCCACACCATAATCATTTTTAATCCATACTCCTAAACACTTCATTTTATCATGTTCCCATAAGTATGGATATTGCTGAACCAATTTGTATGTGGGTACATAATTTACCACTATTAGCTTGTTTTAGCTTCATTAGTTTTGTACACCACAAAGGTTTGAAACTGTCTCAGTATGCTCCACAGCAGTGTAATGTCCCTTTCTTATTTTGTTAGGTATAAAATAATGTCATCTACAAATAGAGCCAGCTTTTCTTGTCTACCATACCAGTTATATCCTTGAATTTCAGTCCCATATTTTCTTTGCCAGTAGTTCTAAATGTAATGCAAACAACAAAGGGGAGAGAGGACACCCCTGCCTGGTTCCTCTGCTCAAGCAGAGATTATCAGAGAGGACCCCACCCACTTTAATTTTCACGTCTGATCCTTCATATATGCTTCAAAATAAATTTATAATTTTTATCAGGGAATGCAAATGCTTCCATTGCTCTGCTCATAAAGTCCCAGCTTACTCTGTCAAATGCTTTCTCTGCATCAAAACCCACCAACCAGAGGGATATTTTATTACAGTCTGCTTCCCTCTGGATCAGCAGTGCTCTATTAATGTTGTCAAATATTTGCCTTCCCTCCACAAAACCACATTAATCCATCTCTATTAATTTTTGCATCACTTATGCCATTCTTTTAGCCATTATAGACATAATCACTTTATAATCATGGTTTAGTATGGAAATGGGCCCTTAGGAAGCTGGTCTGATTTATCTTTACTCACTTTAGATGTTACAACTACCACTGCTTTCTTCCAGAATGTTGGTATTTCTCCTCTTAAAATACCATTAAACAAAACTAGCTCATTTAACTCCTGCCTTCTTTTAAACCTCATTGCTTCCCTGTATGTATTGTTCCCACAATTTCCAACTTTTTATGTAGTTTGCTCCTACCCTTTTCTAAAGATCTCAATTCAATTTTTTTTATCTCTGTTACTATATTCACTACTTCTAGTATAGTTGGTTTAGATTTCTAGTTTCTAGTAATTGCTTTTTTGGCAGCCACCATAATTAGACACAGCAAAAATCTTACCATGCCTAGGCAATTCTGATTCTGTATCATAGCTCAGAAAAATCATCTCCCTTGTCATACCAATCTGCCCACCCAGCATCTCTGACAGTGCATCCCTCAGGGAATCCTTAAAGTCTGCCCAACCCACCACAGTACCAGAAAATATGTTCTCAAGTATGTCTTTCTTCCCCATCACCTTCAACGTTTGCTGTCTACCTGAAGAAAAATTCTCTGAAGTCTACTTTGGGTAGAAAAATATTTATGTAAACATTTCCAAGCAATGATCCTATATCTTGTAGATTTTGTTGCATATTTGGGAGGCACACAATGGGAAGATATATGTTTCTTTGTGAATTGCTTATTCAGTCTCTCTTCCCAATCCTTTTTAACTTCCTCTAATTGATTCTTATAGTTATCACACAATATTTTATATGCTCTACTAATGATTCATTTTTTAATGGCAGCTTCTGTTCTAGATTCTACTAAAAACTCTACCAGTGCTGGTTTTTCATTTAGGACCTCTTATTTCCTTCTCTGTCTATACACTGATATCAATCCTTGATAGGGAAGGCAGTCATTAACCTGCATTCCAAATAAATACTTGGCCTCTTCCCATTCTATTACCTTTCCCTCTCTAGTTATTTGCTCCCAATACCTTGGTTCCTTTGCCAGTTTTATCCAATAAATTCTAGCCTCCTCCTGCCTATTGTCTATATCCCTAATTGCAGCTGTCCCTATTGTCAGAATCTCCTTTCTCCATTCCCATGTTGGCTTAGTTCTTAGAATACTTTCTGCTACTGTATGGATATAATATTCTGTATGATTGTTATTCTCCTTAGAGGCCTGCATCCAAAATCCCAGTCTCTCCTTGTTTCTTGAGCTTCCCGTATTTCAACATCATCGCTTCCCACTTAGTTTCTGCTTGTGCTATGCATAAGGAGCCTTAACTTGTGTAGCTCTGAATTACCCCTTTAAATTGGGTAATCCCAATCTGCCCTATTCTAATGGAAGAATCATCTTATCCCACTTGACTCTTGTCTTCCCCTCCCCAGATAAAGTCCTTAAGCTCTGTATTAATTGCTGTCCACAACTTCTCTAGTTGATAAAAATATGCCTGACCTGTGTATAAGACTAAAAGGGAGTAAACACATTTTGACAGCTTGTATCTTTTTATCTATATAACAAAGCTTCCATTTTCTCAGTCTTAGCATTAACTTTTTAGTCTTTTCTCACATATCCTTAGCTACCATACCAAAATCATTTTAATCCATACTCCTAAATACTTCATTACTTCATTTTATCATGTCCCCATAAATACAAATATTGCTGAACCAATTTGTGTGGGGGTACATAATTTACAGCTATTGCCTTTGTTTTAGCTTCATTAATTTTGTATCCCAAAAACATCTGAAACTGTATTAAAATGTACAACAACACTGTAATATAATGGTTTTGTCAGGTATAAAATATCATCTGCAAGCAGAGCCAGCTTTTCTTGACTACCATACCAATTCCTTCCATCTATCCTCAAACCCTTTTTCCATTTTTGCACATGGGGTCAGAGTGTCACTTCAACAGTGACAATCATCTTGAATCAAGGTTTACACTACTGGGTGGCTAGCCCTGCTGCAGAACTGCCATACCAATTTATATCTTTGAATTTCTGAGTCTCTTCTTTGCCAGAGGATCTAAATATAATGAAAACAAAAAGGAGAAGAGGACACCCCTGCTTGGTTCCTCTGTCCAAGCAGAAATGGTCAGTGAGGACTCCACCCACTTTAAATTTTGCCTCCGGTCCCTCATATATCCTCCTAATAAACCTTATAATTTTTTCAGGAAATGCAAGTGCTTTCATTTCCCTGATCATAAAGTCACAGCTTACTCTGTCAAATGCTTTCTCTGCATTAAGACCCACCAACAACAATGGTGTCTTCTTTCATTCTGCTTCCCTTTGGATCATCATTGTTCTATTAGTTGTCAAATGTTTGCCTCCCCTCCACAAAACCAACACTGATCCATATCTGTCAATATTGGCATTACTTTTGCCTTTCTTTTAGCCATTATAGACGTGAACACTTTATCATCATGGTTTAGTATTGAAATGGGCCTGTATGAAGCTGGATCTGATGGATCTTTACCCTCTTGGTATTACAGCTACCACCACTTTCTTCCAGGATGATGTTACTTTTCTTACTGTTAAACAAAATCTTCCAGATCTTTATCATTTTTTCCAACCTAGCTCCAAACTTCCACAGGAATGGATGGTTATATATCACCATTTTTATCCCATCTCCTCCTATCCTGGTAGTAATTGAGCCTCCTCTACAGCTAACCTTGGCATATTTAATTCTTCCATAAAATTTCCATTTGTACCTTTTTCTTAATTTCCACATTTCTCTGCTTTATACAGACTTTCATAGAATTTACAAAATATTTATAATACTTCTACAGGGTCCCTTGTTATCTTCCTTGTTATAGGCTTCCTAAGCTTTTCTGTTGCCTGAGTTGTTGTGCTAAAAGTTTTTGTACTCTAAAGTTATTATTGTAAACAGTTATTTAACAGCAATCCTTCTAAACTCATGCATATTATCGAGGGAATTCCCTTATTTTATTTTTAGCATTCTGCATTTGCTTCTCCTCTTGTTCTGTGAGATTCTCCCATTTTGCAATACTTTAACATTTGTCAGTCCCTCTAAATCATTATTGTTACTTCTTAACCTTATTTTCCTTTTTTATTTTCACTATATTTTTAAACTCCCCTTTAATTCTATTCCACTCCCTAGCTTTATTTTAAGAAGAAATTTCTATCTTTAACTCCTCCTGAATAATTTCCACTACCTGTTCCTTACATTTCTTTCTTTCAACAGATAGGTGGGGAAGTGCCAGTGTCTCATTTTTATTGCAATACCCTGTGTTTTAATTTGATTATTATTGGCACAAAATCTGAAATAGTTATTGGGTGGATATCAAGACCTTCAATTAAATGCACATGTTCCTGTCAAATGTAAATTCTGAATAGCCTAGCCATGTTAGTATCTTGGAATAATATGTAAATAAACTCTAAACTCCTAATATTGAATTCACATTTTCCATGCCAAATATTTTTTTTAAATCTACCCTCCTTTTTTATATTTTCCCTTCTTCCCCCAGAAACATCTCACTGTTGCAAATCAAATTCCAGTCCCCACCTGTAATATTTCTTGCTGAAAGCTGATTATTTCTTCCAGAATTTTCTTAAGCTCCATTATAGCAGTTTTCAGTGGAGTATAAATATATGCCAATGTAAACCTCCTCCCTTGCCAGTAACCCTTAGTACTACAGCTCTACCATCATTGTCTTTTTATCCTCTTCTATTATTATTGGAGCTCCACTTGCAATTAATATAAGTACTCCTCTCTTCCTTTGCCACAGGTATTCTGCTGAATAACCAGCCTAAAAACCTTTCATTATCAAATTTACATGTTCAGTTTTTCCAAGTGTGCCTCCTGTATCATAACTATTTGCACTGTATATTCTTAATATAGTTCACTATTCTTTCCTTTTTGTATTTGTCTGTGAGACCATTAATGTTTAAAGACATTATAGAAAGTATCATATTCTTGAGAAATTATTCTCATCTTTTATGTATAACAGCTTTTTTGTTAAATGTCTAGTTCTATCTTTTGTGTCACATGCGTGTACTGTTTGGCAGGATAATCTTTCATACAGTTTCTTATCTCCATTTGAGCCTATGTCACATCTTACAGAATGTTTTGTTTTATTGAAAACTCTCAAACAAAAATACCCCCACACACATCCAGTACCCCACAAAATGTATTAATAACACACCAAACTATGTACATCCTCAAATATTGAAGTTTTACCCTCCTAATAGGAACAAATGTTCCAAACTGACAGCCACACACACATACTTGAGCTAACCTAAAAGAAAGGTTATCCATGCTAATACTCATGGTATAGGCTGTGGTTCTATTAAGGGCTGTCTGATTTTGTCTTATCTTTATATTTCTCTCAGCAGGGAATATAGTTGAGTGCTTTCAGAAATAATTTTCTCCAAGCCATTTCTCTTTATCAGATTGTCTGCTAGAGACATGTGAATCAGACACAAAACTGTTTACTAGAAAAAAAATCCTTGTAATATTCAATATTCTTTTTCATTTACTTGCATTCTCTTAAACTTGCTACTAGATTAAGCTAATGGCCTTAACCCAGTCATTCCCCTATGCAAGAATGAGACAAAGCACACTAAGATGTCCTTCAAGGATGCATCTGCAGTCCTTACAAATGGGTTGTCCTGTCGTCAGGCAGCTCTTCGGTCGGCCGGATTCCAAAGTCTGGGTCTGGCCTCGGCTGGTGTCGCACTTCACCCGACGTCACAGCTGCAGTTTTTCGGGTATAAAGGCATCAGCCGACGCCATTTTCCTCAGTCTTTCTTGCCGCGTGGCGCCCGAAGCAGAAGCTGTTCGCAAGTGCCGGTCGGTCAGAACCAGAGATTACTACTACCGAATACTACTTCGAAGACTTCTAAAAAGCTAAGTACCCCGTTGGGGACTCTTTCTTGCCTCAGCCGATGTCAGAAAAAGTGAATAACTGTTTAACTTGTGGGAAACAAATACCTCATAAAGATTTCCACTCTTACTGCTTACCTTGTCTAGGCCCAGACCACGACATCGCAGCTTGTCTAGCTTGTGCTTCTTTTAACTGGCGGACGCTTAGACGTCGGTCGGAGTTTGCTGAGGAGTTTTTCGGCTCCGATTTTGCTTATATTATGCCGTCGGATCCTCCGACTTCGCAAATATCTAAGAAACGCAAGGAAAAGGACCGACACTCGCGGTCCACGGTTTCGGCCGAAACCACGGTTAAGCCAACCGCGAGTGTCTCGGTTTCGGCTGAAACCGAGCTAGCGGTTCCTCCTTCAGCCGAAAACTTTCCTTCAGCCGAGGCCTCTTCCAACCTCGTGGAATCGGCTTCTGATATCCCACCTGCTGTTACAGTTTCTCAGGAATTATCAGACACTATTCCCTTGGATATTTCAACCCCTGCACGTGGAGCTGCTAGGCCACCTGCAGCCATGTCCATTAAGGCCTTTGCCAGGGCTAAAGCAGCTAAAACTACTAAATCTGTGCCTGCTAAGCCCCCCTCTCACAGGCCTAGCTCTAGTTCACAAATGCTTAGTTTAGCAGAGGATCTTATCTCTTTAATCCGAGGATCCCAACCTCAACCAGACAGGGCCTCTCACCCGCCTCCAGAGAAGAGGCCCAGAGCTGAGCCCCCTGAGCCAGTGTCTACAGATGATTCCTCTGATGACTCAAATGATACAGACCCTCCAGAGGCCCCATACTCCTATGAAGACTCTGATGGTGAAGAGTCCATTCCTTCTGCCTCTCTGCCTGAGGAATTTTCCTTTGGGGAAACCCTGCATGCTATGAGGGAACAATTTCAGTGGCAGGGCCAGGATTTTTCAGATTCCAGAAAAAGGCTTAGAACTTTTCTGCATTTACCTCAACATAGGCCTTTAGCCATTCCTCCAGTTCTTTCTGTTGTAGATGATGCATTTAATGATGCCTGCTCTGCTCCTGATTCTCTGCCTCCGGCCCCTGTTAAGCCCGATAGATTCTACAGGGTCCCGGACACACATTACCACCTGTATAAGGCTCCCCTTGCAGATCCAGAGACTATCTCCCAAGGACCTAAGGCTGTAGCAGCCTCCTCTACCAAAACCCCTCCCTCTGAAAGGGAATCCAGATCCTTAGAGAGATGGGGTAAAAAAGTTTACACTTCTGCTACTCTTTCAGCTAGGGCCTTGAACTGTCAATTTCACATGATGCAGTATCAAGATTTTTTGCTAGATCAGTTAACCAAAAAAGTGTCTTCAGATGAAACAGTAGACAAGAAATATGTGCAGGAAATGGTACATAACATTCAACAAATCAGTAACCATTCCCTAAAATGCGGCTATGATGCACTGGAGGCTTCTTTTAGATCAGCCATGACTGGCACAGTCATCAGAAGGCATGCATGGCTAAAAGAACAGGCATTACCAGACCATATCAAATCAAAACTATTGGATGCTCCTATGGATAAGATCAATTTGTTTGGCTCTCCAGCACAACAAGTACTGAAGAAGATGGAAGAGAAGGCAAAATCTGTCCAAACAGGAAAAGATTTTTTACAGGTCCAACCTCCGAGGTTTAGCAGGAATTGGCCCTCCAAGAATTGGTCCTTTCCAGACTCCTCCAGAACTCAGAGAGGCAGGAATAGGCGTTCAAGAGGCAGAAGCCAATCCAGGGGTGCTTACAGAGGACGTCAGTGGCAGGGCAACAACCAGCGAGGCACCACCACAGACACAGCCACCACCACAACTACTGGTCAATCACAGTGACTTGGCTCTGGCACCGCCTACCAGGGAACAACTGCAAGCACCCTTAGGCGGGAAGCTAGCCTTATTTACAACAAACTGGCATTACATCACAAGAGACAACTGGATTTTACAGATAATAGACCAAGGTTACAGGTTTCACTTCCATACTCTACCAGGGAAGAGAGGAATGCCAAACCTACCTCCAAATCAAAAGACGGAAGCACAAAAACAGATATCCCAATTATTAAGGATGAGAGCTGTAGAAAAGGTACCATCTATGGAGCAGGGTAAGGGATTTTACTCCAGACTCTTCCTGGTACCAAGAAAAGAAGGCAAATGGAGACCTATTCTCGACTTGTCCGCTTTAAACACATTCCTCATCGTTCCAAAATTCAAAATGCTGACCCTACAGCAGCTTCTTCCCATGCTGGGCAAGGAGTCTTGGCTGGTGACTCTAGATCTCAAGGAGGCATACCTGCACGTCCCCATACGACCAAACTGCAGAAGATACCTCAGATTTCTTGCAGGATCAGAGCATTATCAATTCTCAGCATTGCCCTTTGGCTTATCTACTGCGCCCAGAGTGTTCACGAAATGCCTGGCATCAGTAATTGCTCATTGCAGGCTTCAGGGAATCCAAATCTACCCATACCTGGACGACTGCCTGATACAAGCGGACAACAAAAGCAAGCTAGCAGAAGATTTACAAAGGGTCATCTATCTGCTACAAGCCCTGGGATACACAGTCAATATAAAAAAGTCAAGGCTGATACCATCCCAGAGAATAACCTTTTTGGGTGCAGAGTTGGACACATCAAGGCAAATGGCATTCCTAATAGTAGAAAAACAGGAGCAGCTACCTCTCTACTTCTTGGCCTTAACAAAACAGAACCATCTGACAGCAAGAAAAGTACTGCAAGCCTTGGGCTTCATGGCATCCTGCATAATATTGGTTCCTCATGCCAGGCTGCATATGAGAAAACTACAGTGGTACCTAAGGAATTTATGGTCTCAACACAAGCACAGCTTAGAAACCCAGAGTCCCATTATTCCATGCCTGAAGCAAGAATTCCTATGGTGGGCTCAGGCTTGTCAATCAAACACAGGATTGCCTTTTCACAGTGCTCAACCAAGCCAAACCATCACGACAGACGCCTCAGACCTCGGTTGGGGGGCACACATGCTGGACAAGTGCATACAAGGCTTATGGTCTCAAAACCAGCTGCACCTACACATAAATCTAAAGGAAATGCTGGCAGTAAAACTGGAAATTCAGGCATTCAGTCCATTCCTTCAACAAGGTCCATTGCTGATAAGGACAGACAACACCACAGTCATGTGGTACATCAACAAGCAGGGAGGCACACATTCGTATCCTCTTTGCCGGATGGCACTGGATCTCTGGAATGTGGCCCTGAGTTACAACATTCAGTTAAAAGCAATTTTTGTACCAGGAAAAGAAAACATCCTAACAGACATTTTAAGCAGGACTACCACGGATGCCCACAAATGGATGCTGCATCCGGACATCTTCAAGACAATTACAAGAAAATGGGGACTCCCAGAAATAGACTTATTTGCATCCCCACGCAATCACCAACTAAAGAAATTCTGCACAAGGACGTACCACCCACTTGCTTGGAAGGTGGACTCCCTATCCTTCAGTTGGAAAAACCTGACAGCATATGCATTCCCACCACTTCCTTTGATGCACCAAGTGCTATTGAAGATCAAAGAGGACCGTCCAAGGATCATTCTGATAGCTCCAGACTGGCCAAGGCAACATTGGTACCCATTACTGAGGAGCATATCTCGGGAACAAATATGGCCACTACCCCTGGTTCCCTTGCTGTTAACACAGAACAATTACAACAATCTGCATCCAAACCTGCAAACTCTGCAGCTGACTGCCTGGAACATTGCATAAGACCAATTAACCCAAATTTATCCCAAAGGGTTAAAGACATTATCCTTGAGGCTCGCAGACCCTCAACAAGAAAAAATGATTCAGCAAAATGGAAAAGATATCTCATTTGGAGTACTGCACAAGGAGAAGATGTGTCACTGGTAAACATAGCCAACATTCTGGAATACTTGGCAGAGCTCTTCCACACAGGCCTGTCCTATTCCTCCATCAAAATTCATGCATCAGCTATTTCAGCAGAATACGACTTGGATCCTCCTGTCTTCTCACATCCTCTGCTCAGACAGTTTCTGAGAGGAATTAAAAATGTAAAGCCTCCTAGGAAGCCACCATTACCAGCATGGGACTTGAACTTTGTGCTAGAAAAATTGACACTTCCTCCTTTCGAACCAGCAGCAACAGCAGAATTGCAATACTTATCATGGAAGACTGCTTTCCTGCTGGCAATCACTTCAGCAAGAAGGGTATCTGAACTTCAGGCATTAATGGCAGTGCAACCCTTCCTGATCTTCCATCAAGATAGAGTGTCCATGAGAACAAATCCTTCCTTTATGCCTAAGGTGGTTTCCAGAGTTTCTTTAAATCAGGCTATCCACCTACCTACATTCTTCCCCAACCCACAGAATAGGGGAGAAAGACTGCTGCATACCTTGGATGTACATAGACAATTACGATACTACCTGGACAGAACCAAGGGCAATAGAAAAACTGACCAGCTACTGGTAGCATATGCAACAGGAAGGGAAGGAAAAGCAATTTCAAAACAGACAATCTCCAAGTGGATAGGAAATTGCATTAGATTTTGTTACTCCTACCATGGAAAGAAAACTCCAGAGAACATCAGGCCTCACTCTACAAGGGCTACAGCCACTACCACAGCCTTCTTACGAGGAGTGGCTACCAAGGACATTTTAGAGGCTGCTACTTGGAGCTCCATGCATACATTTGCCAAGCATTATAATTTACTATTATACTCTAGATCCCGTGCAGGTTTTGCCACTGCTGTTTTGCAAGGGATCCTAACTACACCATAACTTTATTTTTCCACCTCCCCCAGTTTGGCTATGGTATTCTACCCATTTGTAAGGACTGCAGATGCATCCTTGAAGGACATAGTACAGATGTCCTTCATGGATGCATCTGCAGTCATAACAACTGGGTTGTCCTGTCGTCAGGCAGCCCTTGATCGGCGGATTCCAAAGTCCGGGCCCGGCTCCGGCTGATGTCGCACTTCACCCGACGTCATCTCTGCTGGTCTTCAGGTATAAAGGCATCAGCCGACGCCATTTTCTTCAGTCTTTCTTGCCGCGTGGCGCCCGAAGCAGAAGCTGTTCGCAAGTGCCGGTCGGTCAGATCCAGAGATTACTACTACCGAATACTCCTTGAAGACTTCTAAAGCTAAGTACCCGTTGAGACTCTTTCTTGCCTCAGCCGATGTCAGAAAAAGTCAATAACTGTTTAACTTGTGGGAAACAAATACCTCATAAAGATTTCCACTCTTACTGTTTGCCTTGTTTAGGCCCAGACCACGTCGTAGCAGCCTGTTCGGCCTGTGCTTCTTTCAACCGACGAGCGGCTTAGGCGTCGGTCAGAGTTGCTGAACAGTTTTTCGGCTCTGATTTTGCATACATTATGCCGTCGGATCCTCCGACTACCCAAATTGTTAAAAGCGCGAAAAAGACCGACACTCGCGGTCCGCGGTTTCGGCGAAACCATGGTTAAGCAAACCGCGAGTGTCTCGGTTTGGCGAAACCGAAAACTGATCAGAGTACAGCCGAATCAATGACTACTACTGAGGTTCCGGTTACTTTACTTGAATCGGCCTCAGAAATTTTACCTACTACAGTGGTTACTAGTGACTTATCAGACACCATCCCTTTGGATGTCTCTACCCCAGCACGTGGTGCTGCTAGGCCTCCTGCAGCCATGTCTATTAAGGCCTTTGCCAGGGCTAAAGCAGCCAAATCTACTAAGTCAGTGCCTGTTAAACCCCCCTCAACCAGGCCCACTTCTAGTTCACAAATGCTTACTCTGGTGGAAGATTTAATATCCTTAATTAGGGGATCTCAATCACACCCAGACAGGGCCTCTCAGCCCCCAGAAAAGAGACCTAGAGCAGAGCCCCTCGAGCCTGTGTCCTCTGATGATTCTGCAGAAGACTCAGATATTACAGACCAGCCAGAGGCTCCTTTCTCCAATTTTGAGGACTCAGATGCTGAAGAATCCATTCCAGCTGCTTCTCCACCAGAAGAATTCTCCTTTGGGGAAACCTTACATGCCATGAGAGAACAATTCCAATGGCAGGAACAGGATTTTTCAGACTCCAGAAAAAGACTTAGGACTTTTCTGCACCTACCACAACACAGGCCCTTAGCTATACCTCCTGTCCTCTCTGTTGTGGACGATGCATTTAATGATGTTTGCACTGCACCAGATTCTTTACCTCCAGCACCTGCCAAACCAGATAGATTTTACAGGGTGCCAGACACTCATCATCACCTATACAAGGCCCCACTTGCAGACCCCGAAACTATATCCCAGGGCCCTAAGGCAGTAGCCTCGACCACAGCAAAAAACCCTATTCCTTCTGAAAGGGAAGCCAGGTCTTTAGACAGATGGGGCAAAAAGGTTTACACCTCTGCTACTCTCTCAGCTAGAGCTTTAAACTGTCAGTTTCACATGATACAATACCAAGAGTTTATGCTTGATCAGTTAACTAAAAAGCTATCCTCTGATGACTCTATAGATAAGAAAAATCTATTAGAAATGGTAAATAACATACAACAGGTTAGTAACCATTCCTTAAAATGTGGCTATGATGCACTGGAGGCTTCATTTAGATCAGCCATGACTGGCACAGTGATAAGAAGACATGCATGGCTGAAGGAACAAGTTTTACCGGATCATGTTAAAGCTAAGTTATTAGATGCTCCTATGAATAAGACCAGTTTGTTTGGTACACCTGCCCAGCAGGTAATGAAGAAAATGGAAGAAAAGGCAAAATCTGTACAAACGGTTAAAGATTTCTTGCAGGTTCAGCCCCAAGGTTTAGCAGGAACTGGCCTGCCAAAAATTGGTCCTTTCCTGACTCCACAAGATCCCAAAGGGGCAGGAATAGGCGTTCCAGAGGCAGAAATCAATCCAGAGGGGTGCCTACAGAGGGCGACAGTGGCAAGGTAATAACAGAGCCACAGGCACAGCCACTGCCACTACAACAGGGCAATCACAGTGACTTGATTCTAACTCCGCCTACCAGGAACAAATAGCAGCACCCTTAGGCGGAAAATTAACCTTATTTTCAAAGAACTGGCACTATATCACAAAAGACAAGTGGATTTTGCAAACCATAGACCAACGTTACGGTTCCACTTCCACACTCTACCAGTCAAAAGAGGAATGCCAAACCTACCTCCAAATCAAAAAACAGAAGCTCTACAGCAGATAATGCAATTAACAAAGATGAGAGCTGTGGAAAGAGTACCAATAACAGAACAAGGCAAAGGATTCTACTCCAGACTATTCCTAGTTCCAAGAAAGGAAAAAAGTTGGAGACCTATTCTCGATCTGTCCACCTTAAACACATACATCATTGTCCCAAAATTCAAAATGCTGACCCTACAGCAACTTCTTCCCATGCTGGGCAAGGAGTGTTGGCTGGTAACTCTAGATCTCAAGGAGGCATACCTGCACGTCCCCATTCGACCAATTTGCAGAAGATACCTCAGATTTCTTGCAGGATCAGAGCACTATCAATTCTCAGCATTGCCCTTTGGCTTATCTACTGCCCAGAGTATTCACAAAATGCCTGGCATCAGTAATCGCCCACTGCAGACTACAGGAATCCAAATTTATCCATACCTGGATGACTGCCTGCTACAAGGGGACAACAAAAGCAAGCTGACAACAGATTTACAAAGGGTCATTTACTTGCTACAAGCACTGGGATACACAGTCAATTTGCAAAAGTCAAGGCTGATTCCATCCCAAACAAGGACATTCTTGGGCGCGGAATTGGACACAGTAAAACAAATGGCATTCCTAACTGCAGAAAAACAAAAGGATCTCCCTCTTTACTTCTTGGCACTAACAAACCACAGCAAGCTAACAGCAAGAAAAGTTCTGCAGGCCTTGGGCTTCATGGCATCATGCATAATCTTGGTTCCACATGCCAGAC
This sequence comes from Protopterus annectens, assembly GCF_019279795.1. Lineage (NCBI taxonomy): Eukaryota > Metazoa > Chordata > Ceratodontiformes > Protopteridae > Protopterus > Protopterus annectens. The sequence goes on along the minus strand of NC_056745.1, from coordinate 552,203,448 downwards.
TGCATATGAGAAAACTACAGTGGTACCTAAAGAATTTATGGTCCCAACACAGGCACAGCCTAGAAGCAGAAATTCCACTAATTCCATGCCTAAAACAGGAGTTCCTATGGTGGGCTCAAGCATGCCAGTCAAACCCAGGCTTACCCTTTCACAAATATCAAGCAAGCCAAACCATCACAACAGGCGCCTCAGACCTAGGATGGGGGGCTCACATGCTGGACAAATGCGTGCAAGGATTGTGGGCGCAGGACCAGCTTCACCTGCACATCAACCTAAAAGAAATGCTGGCAGTAAAACTGGCAATCCAAAAATTCAGACCATTTATCAAAGAAGGCCATTTGATGATAAGGACAGACAACACCACAGTCATGTGGTACATCAACAAACAGGGAGGCACTCATTCATACCCCCTATGCAGAATGACTTTGGACCTTTGGAACCTGGCACTCAGCTACAACATCCAGTTACAGGCAATGTTTGTACCGGGAAAGGAGAACACTCTAGCAGACATGTTAAGCAGAACCACCTCGGATGCTCACGAATGGATGCTACACCGGACATCTTCAAGACCATCACAAAGAAATGGGGAATGCCACAGATAGATCTATTCGCTTCCCCTCTCAACCACCAGCTCAAAAAATTCTGCACAAGGACATTCCATCCACTTGCATCGAAAGTGGATTCGCTCTCCTTCAGCTGGAAAGGCCTGACAGCATATGCATTTCCACCTCTTCCCTTGATACACAAGGTATTACTAAAAATCAAGGAGGAACGTCCAAGGATAATCCTGATAGCTCCAAACTGGCCAAGACAACACTGGTACCCATTGCTGAGGAGCATGTCTCGGGACAAAATGTTGTCAATACCCTGATGCCTTTGATGTTAACTCAGAACAACTACAGCATCATGCATCCAAACCTAAAACGTTGCAACTGACTGCATGGCACATCACATAGCAGCAACTATTCCAGATCTCTCCCAAAGGGTTAAAGACATTATCCTTGAAGCCCGCAGACCTTCAACAAGAAGGAACTATGCAGGAAATGGAAAAGGTTTGTCATTTGGAGTGCTGAAAGAGGAAGGATGTGTCGAATATAGATATGGCTAACATTCTGGAGTACTTGGCAGAGCTTCTACATACAGGCCTGTCCTATTCCTCCATCAAGATACATGCATCAGCTATTTCAGCAGAATACAGCTTTGATCCACCTGTCTTCGCATCCTCTACTCAGGCAGTTCCTCAGAGGGATCAAGAATGTAAAACCTCCTAGGAAACCACCACTGCCAGCTTGGGATTTGAACTTTGTGCTAGAAAAGTAGACACTCGCACCTTTTGAACCAGCAGCAACAGCAGACCTACAGCATCTTTCATGGAAAACTGCTTTCCTACTGGCAATAACCTCAGCAAGGAGGGTTTCTGAACTTCATGCCCTAATGGCAGTACAACCCTTCCTAATCTTCCACCAAGACAGAGTGTCCATGAGGACTAATCCTACATTTATGCCTAAGGTGGTATCCAGAGTGTCCTTAAACCAGGCAATCCACCTACCTACCTTCTTCCCCAACCCACAAAACAGAGGGGGAAAGAACGCTGCATACCTTGGATGTACACAGACAGCTACGCTACTACCTGGACAGAACAAAAAGTAACAGAAAAACTGACCAGCTTTTTGTAGCCTATGCAACAGGAAGGGAAGGAAAAGCAATTTCCAAGCAGACAATCTCCAAATGGATAGGAAATTGCATACGATTCTGTTACTCCTTCCATGGAAAACCAATTCCACAGAACATACGACCTCATTCTACAAGAGCAACAGCCACTACCACAGCCTTGTTACGAGGAGTGGCAACCAAGGACATTATTGAGGTGGCTACTTGGACCTCCGTGCATACATTTGCCAAGCATTATAATTTACCTCTGTATTCCAGATCCCGAGCAGGGTTTGCCACTGCTGTACTGCAAGAGATCCTAACCACACCATAATCTATTCTTCCTCCTCCCCTAGTTGGCTATGGTATTCTACCCAGTTGTTATGACTGCAGATGCATCCATGAAGGACATAGTACAGTTTTGTACCTACCATAAATGTAGATGTCCGAACTGGATAGCATCTGCAGTCAGATTACCTCCCTCCTTCCCCTCTGTGATACTCCTAGGGTATTTACCCTCCTAATAGCTAGCTGGGGGGGAGTCTCTTATGGTGTATTTGTTTGTATATATGTACATACATGCTTATTTTTGTGTTTGCCTTCTATCCTTTGGGAAACATTGGCATTTTACCCAAAATTTAGCCTTCCAAGAGGGCACCTGGCATCTGGGGCAAGAAACACTGAAGAAAATGGCGTCGGCTGATGCCTTTATACCGAACCAGCAGAGATGGCGTCGGGTGAAGTACGACATCAGCGAAGCGGACCGGACTTTGGAATCCGGCCGACCGAAGGGCTGCCTGACGACAGGACAACCCAGTTGTTATGACTGCAGATGCTATCCAGTTCGGACATCTACATTTATGGTAGGTACAAAACTGTACTTTTGTACCTACCATAAATGTAGATGTCGATAAATCATCTGCAGTCAGGATTACCCACCCACCTTCCCCTCTGTGGTGCTCCTAGGGTATTTGCCCATCTTATAGCTAGCTGGGGGAATCTATTATGGTGTATTTGTTTGTATATATGTACATACATGCTTATTTTTGTGTTTGCTCTCTACTATTTGGAATCATTGGCATTTATCCAAATTTAGCCTTCCAAGAGGGCACCTGGCATCTGGGGCAAGAAACACTGAGGAAAATGGCGTCGGCTGATGCCTTTATACCTGAAAAACTGCAGCTGTGACGTCGGGTGAAGTGCGACACCAGCCGAGGCCAGACCCAGACTTTGGAATCCGGCCGACCGAAGGGCTGCCTGACGACAGGACAACCCATTTGTAAGGACTGCAGATGCATTCCTATCGGACATCTGCATTTATGGTAGGTACAAAACTGTACTTTTTCTTTTCTCATGCTTTTCTAACCATGAGGGTAATTCAGTAATGCTTACATGGAGCTAATCTCCATGTAAGCATAGTGGCACGGCTCGAACATGGAGTTCACGGGCTCTGCGATCCAGGAAACAGTGCTGGGGGCGTGCATGAGTCTCTCAGTACTGTTCAACTATGGAGGCAATCGCAGAATGTAAATCACCTCATTTACTGGTGAAAACCATGCAAATGAAGTGATTCACCAATCCAGGAAGCAAGCAGTCATCCATGTAGGAGCCATGTCTGCATTACAAATGTATGCAGGAACTGTCCATGTACGAGACTGCAAAATAAAAAAATGGGGCTATGGCAACTCAAAGTAAAGCATGAATTAGTTGCATCAGGCATGATAATGGCCAAAACTATGGCCATTGGCATGTAAAACTGATGAAAAATATTAAAAATCAAAAGTTAATGTTACCTGCACATATGCTATGTTCAAGTGGAGTGCAGAGGCGCCCAAGCATGAGATCTGACATAATGTAAATTTAAAATATTAAAAGGGGATTATTTAAGCTAAAAGTAAATTCCCCATTATACTGGCCATTATGCAGACTCATACAATGGCAGGCAATAGTGGTTGCTAAGGACATAGGCTCTCTTGTAGTGCTGTAACTAGGGTATAGGTAATTAGGTGTATGCAAATGAGCTAAGTTTACTGAATAGCAAAACGGGCCACCATGCCTGCAAGTACCTAACCATGTAGGGGCTATAATGCAGTGGTGTAGGCAGAAGAGGTAGCTAACATGAAAAGGGGGTGTGTCATGCTTGGTGTAAGCACATTGGAGCTTACAAATCCTTCAGTGTCTGTGGACACTGAAAAGAGGATCTGTGAATGGAATGGAAATCAGGGGGGTTGACAGGAACTGTAACACACATCCTGCATTGTGAAAGTGCCATATGGCACTTTACATTAAAATAGTGTCCTCTGACACATACCTCTGAACCTCTTAGAGCAAGAAGTCTGGACAAAGGCAGTACTAAAAGTGGGGCAAAATGCCAGAAATAGGGACAGTTTTTAAATATTACTCTTACAAACTTAGAAAGCTGATAGAATGACAGGTTTTGCATTATCATAGATTTTCATGGAGTATGTGGTTTGCAACTGACATGCTAATATTTGGTATAGTGCTATATATATATATATATATATATATATATATATATATATACACATATATAATTTAAAATGGTTGTATTTTTCCACTGTATTTGAAGTTTAAGTGTAGCTTAGCAGGTTTGCTCAGCAGTGCTTAAATGTCATGAAAGCGCTGTATAGAAATGTATAGCTGAAATCTTCACTGGCAAGTTAGCTTAGTGGTTAGAGTTATGGCTTTGTATGCAGTAGATGCACTGTTCAAATACCAAGACAAGGCCATTCAGCTTTTACATGGGAAAGCATTGTTAAATATTTGTTTTTATTTAATAATGTAGTAATTGATATTTGTTAACCAGGGTAGTGTAGCTGGTCCAAATTTCCAGTGTCAGTGGATATATGAAGTGAACTCACCCATGTAAACACAAGTGTCTCATACAGTACAGCCACACCCTAAGGTAATGCAATCAAAGCACATAGGGGAATGTCATGTAATGTAAAACATATACACTTAATAATATATCAGTAATGAATAAATAATGTCCAATTCGTACATTTTTTTAAATGAAAACTGAACAATGCTTAGCAGTACTTAGCTCTGCTTAACCAGTTTGAGCATTGCTTAGAAGTTTAATTCTAAGCAGCATTCAGCCCAGCTAAGTTGATTTCTGCACCACTAAGCACTGCTCAGCATTTCTGAAACCAGCTAAGCACAGCTAAGCAAGGGGTGTGTCTGAGGCTGCTTAGTTATGCTTAGCTGGTTTCAGAAATGCTGAATATGTTTATATCCAGGGGAGGGCCCCTTCTACTCAGCAATGTTTACACTAGCTGCAACAGTTTTCAAGGCTTAAAACTGGAGGAAATGGGGAAAAAGTAAAAGGAAATAGACAAAAGGCAATCAACTATAAATGACTAAAAAGGCCTCTGCCACTCACAGTGGCCCATTCAACCCCCTCAATAATGTAGCAGGCAATAGCAATGTATCATAGTCAGCTAATCACACAGGCAGCATATGCAGCACACCAGTATAAAGTATGCAAACACCCTTCAATTTGATTTTCCCACATAATCAGCTCCACTGGAGTACACACTTGGGAATTTTAACTGACAAAATGATAGGGGCTGCTGCTGCTTTGCTACATCTCTATGTGCTACCGACTGAGGGCAGTGATGAGAATGCTGCTGACAACCATCTCAGACTGAGGAGGAGAAGAGTGTTCAAACCCAGGGTAACCTTTCAAGGGCTACATGAGCTGGAGACAGGGTGGACAGGGACATGCTTCAGCAACTCACCAAGCTCTGCCTCCCTCACCTCAGACCCAGAGCCAGCAGAGGGGAATCCATCTCAGTGGAAACAAAGGTATGTGTAGCCTTAAGAATACTAGCTACAGGTACTTTCCAAAGACCTACTGGGGACATCATGGGGGTCTCACAGGCATCCGCATCCAGAGTATTCCACCAGTTCCTAGATGTCATGCTAAGATGTGCCAGTGAGCACATTTATTTCCCCAGCACCCCTGAGGAGATGACCAGCAATATGTGTCTCTTCCGCCATGTAGCAAACTACCCAGAGGTACTGAGTGCCATAGACTGCACCCAGGTACACATCAAAGCACCACCTGGTGAAGAGGGTAGAGTCTATGTCAACCGCAAGGGCTATCACTCCATCATCTGTCAGGTCATGTGCAATGCCCAGGGCATTATCATCAATATGTGTGCTGGCAGCCCTGGCAGTTATCACGACTCCCACATCTGGCATGCCTCACAACTGTACCAGGCATTTGCCAGGGACGACATCCTATACAGCCATCTCATGGGGGATGCTGGCTATACACTGGAACTGTAGATGATGACACCCATTAGAAATGCACACACACACACACTGAAGAATGCCATAATGAGGCACATGCACAAACTAGAAACATTGTAGAGCATGTGTTTGGGCTGCTCCAGTCACTGTTCCGCTACTTTGACATATCTGGTGGAGCCCTGCAGTATTCTTCAGCCACATGTGCACACATATTCATAGTATCTGCCATGCTACACAATATGATCCTGCAGAAACAGCTGTGGCAAGAACATCACAGGCTAGGGACGCAAAGCCCCCCACCATTGCCAAGTTCCCCAAAGGCACAGGGGGACTTGGAGGAGGAACCCCCTGAGCATCTCCCTGTAGGCAGATGTAGGGGTGTCCAGTAAGCCCTGGCCTTGGCATAGAGGCAATGCATAGCATATACACTGACACCCTAGGGACCTAGGGACTGACACCTCTCTCTGACTCGCACACACAGTAAAAAGGATGACACACACATCACACTACCTGTACCTTACCTAGGGACTGACACCTCTCTCTGACTCGCACACACAGTAAAAAGGATGACACACACATCACACTACCTGTACCTTACTATGTATAGGCTGTATACTGTGTGCATCCAACAGTCAGCCCTCAAGCACTGTCCTCAACTGCACAAGGTAAGTCACTCATCTTAACAACAAATTAATGGTGTATTACGTTGTGGTAGCATATCTATGGTATTGCTGCTTGTATACAAGGGAATGGGGTGTCCTTCCAGGATAGTAGCAGACAACTGACAGCTATGTGGGACAGGAAATGTACGGAAATACTGGCTTCCCCAGAGTATGCAGTAGCCCCCTCTGTGACAAAACCCACTGCAGTATGTGGGGGACTAACAAGCTGCGGGGTCATAGGTCACATGTATGGCTGTTAGTCAGTCCCTTACACACCTCTCAGCTTCTCCCAGCAAGTCAACTGTACAAAGCCAGAAAGAAATGTGTGGCAAGGGCCCACAAATAGGAACAATGATGAAATAGTCCACTTACAAACTTACACAGTGATATCACAACAGGTCTTGCAGTTGCCTTAAGTCTCTAAAAGGTAAGAAGTCTGAAACTCAAATGTCTGTCATAACTTCAGTCTCTAGTGATATGCCAGTATTCTGCAAGACATGCACAATACTATGCTAAATGGAATTAAAATATAAAGCAAACATCTGGGCAGTCTGTGGAAATGTGTACAGCTGAGAGGTATTCCCCTCCCCCCAATACACCTGTCTTCCCATAGAAATGCAGGAAGAATTATGTTCATAGTGTAATAGCAGCAGAGCACACATTACCAGGGCTGTCCCAATCAACTTGCTAATTTGTAACATGTCCAAAATATGCAGGGGTCAATGAGCTATGTGTATGCATGGCTGATACTGTCAGGAAGTAGGCAGCAGTTGCTGTTGTGCCTTAGTGTCTAAGTACATTATTGTGGTTGACAGGGTCCATGCAAACTATGTTGCATGTCAGCAACACCTATGGTAGGAGTAGTACACACTGTCCAGAAGTCAATATCCATTACTCCAGGAAAGCTAGACAATTCAGGGACAGGGGCCACACATCTGGACAGTGCACAACTTGGAGTAACCTACACAGTGCCTAGTAGGACAGCAGGTGTTTGAAAGTCAGTGTAGTGCCAGGTTATAAATGGCTGCCTCCTTACTGTGTTAGCACTGACAGTAACTCACTGGGCACCAGCCATACTCCTGGAATGACAGGGTATCACAGAAGGACCACAAGTATGCCTCGTATATCTGTTCTGCTTGTCATAACATTGCATTTGCCTGCCAAACTACTTGCAAAATAATAAAGGTTGATGTGAAAACATCAGTGGCAGACAGTGGAGAAGCAGACGTCATACCCATAAAAAAAAGCAAGCTAATACCACCCATTCTCCAAACTGTCTACATTTGGCAGAGCAATATTAACACCCTGTCCCCATGTGTGGGTCTGTGTCTGACTATTATATATGGGCCTGTCAAGATGTCAGTCTGTGATGGTTTGACAGCTATGGCCGACATGTATTCTTATAATAACATTGCAACACAAACAGTCTGAGGACCACAGCAGATGTAGGGGTGCAATGATGGACAACCTGCTAAATAGGTTCTGTTCTTCTGACTTATACATCTACTGACCACAGTCTTCTAAGGGAGGGTATCAGTAGCTACACACCACCGCCACCTCAGAGGATGTAGACAAATATGCTGAATAGTATGCCAGTGTAGTATACAATTACCTGTACAACTGCATGGACTCCGCCATACCCAACAGAACTAAAACCTGCTTCTCAAGGAAACACAAACCTATGTGGTGGACATCCTCTATCAACAGGCTTTACAACAAAAGGAAGCAACTGTTGTCCATGGGTAAAAAGGCAGAAATTCCCAATTGGAAAAACTCCCTCCTTAGCCTCAGCAAGCAAAGTAGATCACTAGTGAAATCCTCCAAAGCCAATTATGAATCGAAACTAACCTCTGAAACAAAGGCTAACCACAAAATCATAAATCAGTTACATAAATCAGTTACATCAGAAGCCTCCATGGCTAACACCAGGTTTGTTCTGAATGACTTCTTAATGGTGCCACTTAAACTGATCCTGTTGACTTAGCCAACCTGCTAGCAGATAGGTTCAGTGCAAACATCACCCCCCTATCACCACCCAAAGGCACATTCCACATCCCTGATACTTTCCCTGAACCTCACATCTCTGTAGATCAAGTGTTAAAGTCCCTATCCAAGCCAAACAATACAGCTGCCAGATAGTATCCCTGGCTGTATTCTGCAACATCTCTGGCAAGACGTAACCTCGCCATTGAGCACCCTACTCAACCATAGCTGAAGAACAGGCCTCATTCCAGCAGAGTGGAGAACTGCCATTGTCATCACTTTGCACAAAGATGGTGCCACTACTGACCCTGGAAATTATTGCCCCATTAACTTGACAAGTCTGAACTGTAAGGCCATGGAGAGTATTATTATGCACATCATAAACAAGGACATAGGCAATCTCCAAGCACTTGACCGCACCCAGTTCAAATTCATCGAGGGCAGATCTTGCCTGTTGAACCTGGTGACTTCTTCGAGACTGTCACCAAGGCACTGGATGAGGGAAAGTCAGTACACACAGCTTACCTTGACTTGGCCAAAGACTTAGACACAGTCCCCCCACTCGAGCATCATCAAAAAGCTAACAGGACTTGGTGTAAATCCCTATGTCATCATGTGGGTGCCAAATTGGCTCACTGATAGGATCCATAAGGTCAAAATAGGTACCACTACTTCCAAGAGTAGACCTGTCACTTGTGGTGTCCCCCAGGGATCTGTCTTTTGACCCTTTTATTTGCTATCTACTTCTCAGAGGTCCAGGAAAAGACAAAAGGCCTGTGGCTGACCAAGTTTGTGGATGACTGCAACTTGGGTGCTGTCATTAACTTTCTAAATGATGTTAATATAGTTCAAGAGGGTCTCACAGCAACAAATGACTGGTGCCAAAGTCATGGCCTTACGTAAAATGCAAAAAAATCTATTAGCATACCATTCATGAAAAACACAGCCCCTACTGATTACCACATTAGCAGCAAACCCCTATGCTGAGAGACCTGGGTACAAATGTTGACAACAATCTCACGTTTGACCATCATGTAGCAGCAGTGGTCAAAAAAGGCTTTTACTTGGTTCATCTAACAAGGAAAGGGATTGCATCCAGAAAAAAGGAGATTATTACTTCTCTGCACTCCGCCCTCATTAGACCAATAATTGAGTACAACGCCCCATTTGGTATGTATCTCTCCAAACACCTGCACCAACTGGAAAGGCCACAAAAATACCTCACAAAGATAATCCATGGCCTCCAACACCTGTCCTATGTGGACAGGCTCAAATCAGTATCACTCTACTCTGTATCATACAGATTGCTCAGAGGTGGCCTGTGTCTCGCCTACAAGGCAATCTCAGATCCTGCTGTAGTACAGATGCTCCATATCCATACATCTAACTCCTCGCATTGTACCACATCAAAAGTCTTAAATCTCATATGTGGCATTGACAACCCCTCCTAGAGAGTCAGGTTTGTTCCCAGAGGCTGACTGTCTCTGGAATATACTCCCCATACACGTCAAACAAAGTATGTTGCTGACCATCTTCAAGTGCAACCTTGACGAGTGGATGGGCAACCAAAAATCTGTCTCAGGGGTGCCACCTGTGTCCCTCATTGAGAGGGCTGACAGCTGCTGACTGTGTTTTATTTTCTGGGAATATGCTCTGGGCTAGGCTTGTAAGGGCCTCAGAGCCATTAGCCTAGTAATCTCCTATGATCCCATGAACAGGTACACTCAGAGGTGTGAAGTCCATAACTCTGTGTGTGATGTTATGACTTCTACCCCACTCACACCAGAAATACAAGTATGTAGAAGCAACTGTGGACAAAGTCTGTGATTGCACTACAGAAGGACAAAGAGACACACATAAGGGGAAGAGAAACCACTGGCCAGACAAATGGAGAATGTACACACCAGAACAATTTGTGCAGTAACATAGGTTCCCTGCAGTGTAGGCAGTCAGTAAACATCACCCACAACTACACAACACACACACACATATGTGGAGGTCCTCAACAAATGCAAAACCTAAACAAAGGACACCTCAGAGCCAAAAACACACGATACCTCCACACCACATACCATCCATAGTCCACACACCACTGTCAGGTAACCACTAAAGCCCAACCATAAACCCAACATATTACTCATTGGAGACTCCAATGTAAGACATACAGATGTACCTCTCACCAGGCTGCATAAGGAGACAGTAATGGTTACTTGTCAGGTGCCATCATCCGCCATATCACACATGCAGTGATGCCTCTCCACAACAAGTACTGTTATGAGTCTGTCCCAGTCCATGTTGGTATGAACAACTTCAGGCGTACCACCCTGGACTATAGGAAGACAAACATGATTGAGCATGCTGAATATGTGTCCCATGCAGATATGTCCCTAGGCTTGAGCAGCATTCTACTGTCACCCGTAATGATGCCTCAATACAAACAGAAAATGATTGACATTAACAAGTGGCTGACTTTCTGGTGTCATCCCAGGGGGATCCAATGCCTGACAGCCTGGGAAGATATGATCGACAGACCACACTGCTTTGCTAGAGATGGCCTGCATCTGTCTCAGTTGGGATTCGGGCTTCTGGCAAAGGCCCTTGCCTCCCCAATAGTGGCTGTTTTTGGGAAAGTCATGAAGTCAATATTACCAACATGAAACTCTTAAAATGTAAATTAAAGGTTGTGCTGCTAAATGCTAAGAGTCTAAATTGCAAGCATTCTTTACCCTGGAAGATGCTGACATTTCTGCAGTCACAAAAACCTGGTTCAAAGCTGCAGGGAGCAACCCATCCTTAACCTGGTCAGTCATTCAATCACACAGCCAGGCCCCAAAATGTGGGCAGCAAATTCATAGGAGGTGGAGTATAAATATATATTAAACAGACACACCTCCAGGCTGGTCAAACAGTCTGACACACATGAGACACTCCAAGTGGAGTTAACCATTGACAAGACTCCTGTTCGAATTATAGGTAGGTACAGGCCAACATATTTGACTCAGGATGCCCACCCCACCTTTTTGGCCCTCTAAAATCTATCAAGATTCAACCCTTTACCCTGATCCTCGCTGACTTTAATTACCCAACCATGGATTGGAAAAAACCATGCCAGAACAGAAATGCACAGAGATTCCCCCATCTTATCAATGCTAAATCCTTAGGACAGGTACCTGATACCCCCTCAAGATGTGATACATGTTGGCCTTGGCAGTAACCAACATGATTGACCACTGCAGCACCCCTACGGTATTATCCTCCCTGGCAAGATCCGACAAAAAGCAGTCACGTTCAATATCACCATTTCTCCTGTCCACCCCTGTAGCCATGGTAAAATGAAAATGTCTCCCAAGCTGATGACAACCACCTGAGAGATGGTATAAACAGCTGCCCTCCCCCACTGGAGGAAAAGGCACCAGCGTCCAAATGTACACCAAAGTACTATACCAGCATATATATATATATATATATATATATATATATATATAGAGAGAGAGAGAGAGAGAGATGTATGAAATCAAGGATACCTGACAGGACCCACATCATCCTCCATAAGGGAGAGTAAATCTGTCTGGAAACATCTGCAATAAAGGAAATATATAAGAAAAGTATAACATTGCTGTCCAGGAACAAGAAGGAGCAGGTGCACAATTTGAAGCAATCTCTCCTTAGCCTGAACAAACAAATAGCACCAGTAAAATCCTCTAAAGGCAACTCCGAGTCCAAACTGGCCACATCTAAGACAGCCAATCATGAGGCCTTCTTCACATATGTCTGCAGTCTCAAAGGAAGCTTCCCGATCTGTTCAGTACTGGTGGTCAAGGATACCACATACACAAATGCTGTAGGTATAGCCAATCTACTGGCTGAAAGATTCAGCAGAAATGTCTTCCCTCTGTCCCCCATCAGTAAAACAGGACATCCTCAGTACCTGCCCACCCACCCCTTATCACTAGGGAACACAGCATCACTGCCCTCTCAATGCCAAAAAGACAGCCTCCATGGGACCTGAATACATCCCAGGCTGCATCCTACATGAACTCAGGCATAAACTGGCAGCACCATTAGGCACCCTAGTTAACTAAAGCCTGAGTACTGGCTTTGTCCCAGCCAAGTGGAGGACAGCCACTGTCATCCCTTTACACAAAGGTGGAGTGTTCACCGATCAAGGAAATTGAAGACCCATCAGCCTAACTATCCTGATCTGCAAGGCCATGCGATGGATTATCATGGACCTCATTAACAGGGACAGTGGCAAACTCCAAATACTCGACCCCACACAGTCTGCCTTTGTCAAGGGGGGTATGTCTGTTAAATCTGGTTGACTTTTCTGAGACAGCCATCAAAGAGATGGATGAGGGAAAGATGGTGCACACTGCCCACCTTGACTTGGCCAAAGCCTTACACACTATTCCCCACTTGGCCATAGTAGATAAACTCTGTCAACTAGGCATCAATACATATGTTACCAGATGGGTAGCAAACTGGCTCATTGATAGAACTCACCTAATCATAATAGGGGTAGCCAATGCAAGCAGTACACACATAACGAGCAGCATACCCCAGAGATTGGTCTTGGGGCCTCTGTTATATGGGATGTACTTCCCTGAGGTGCAGGACAAAAACACTGGCCTATGGCTGACCAAGTTTGCAGATGACTGCAAGCTAGGAACAGTCATCAATTCCCAAAGTTATGTAGATGTCCTCAAAGAGCGTCTCACCAAAACAAATGACTGCTGCCAGAAACATGGCCTCATGCTGAATGCCAGAAAATGCATCATCATCCCCTTCGGGGAGACTGACATCCTCGCATATTATCACATCAACAACAAAGTCCTACATACGCAATCAGAAGTGAGGCATTTGACCACCCAGGTTGATAGCAACCTGACTTCTGAGCACCATGTTGCTTCCATTGTATGGAAAGCTTTCTAGATGGGCCAACTCAAAAGTAAGGGTATATCATCCAGAGACAGAGATCATAGGATCCATGTATCCTATCCTTATAAGGCCAATTATTGTGTATAATGCCCCCTTTGGCATGTACCTCACAAAGCACATGCAGCAGTTGGAGAGACCACAGAGGTTCCTTATTGGGAGAACCCAGGCCCTCACACAACTACCCTACATAGGCTAAAAGCACTGTCCCTCTACTCAGTCCCATACAGACTCCTCAGGGGTGACCTCTGTCTGGCATACAAATCAATCCAGACCCTGCCTTGATGGGACTGCTGCACATCTGGAAGTCAAGCCCCACTCGATCAACCTGTAGGCGCAGCATCAACCTGGTATGTGATATCAATAGGACTTGGTGTGACAGATGTGTCCCACAGACTCTCTCATCTGTGGAATACACTCCCTGTCAACATCAAGCCAAGTACCTCAATACCTCTTGTGAAGTGCACCCTGTATAACTGCATGGGAAACAGAAAATACAGTCCTGTGATTCCACCTGTGTCCCTGCTGGACAGGGGCTGTGGGTGCTGACATGTCTTAACATGGGCTACACTCTCATTTTCTAGGGTTATAATGGCACCAGGGCCAATAGCGTAGTAACCTTATATGAACCTATAAACATATGTCTGTCAGTGGTTCATCACATTACTCTATACTGCTTTCCCATTGACATACCAGGAAAGCAGAGTGCTATGTAGAATATTCCATACATATTATGGAAATCTCTGCTCATTACAATGCAGTCTGCACCCTACCAGGATATGACTTTTCAGTTAAGAAGGATACCACACAACCAGGAGATCCCCAGCCAGTATATCACTGAGGTGCTGGACTGTTTACACAGCTTCATCAGTCAATCGGCTGTAGCCACACCTCTCAACTGGCCAGATTTGGCAAGAATGTCTATATTTTGGTTCATAATTTTGGTCTGCTTATCATAAATCTTTGTGATAATCTGAGGATTTATGTCAGTAAGTAATGACACACATTTCAGTGTCAGATGTCATATGTGTCAGAAAATGTCTGCTAAAACAAACCCTGTTACTCTAGCAACTTTCTAAGTTCATAAGTGCAATATTTAAAATATCTCCCTATATTTGGCCCATTGTCCCCTCATTTTGGCAGGCAAGCCCCATATTTCTTGCACTAACATGTTGAGAGATATGCTGTAATAAACAAAACCCTGGACCCCAGGGTACAGCTATTTCTGGAATGGACTCCCACTCTTACTATAGAAGATCATAATGGGCATGCTCCTATACTTAGAGAATTACAGCCCATGCCTAAACCCACATCAGACTATACAACTGTAGTTTGCATATATGTCTTTGCATACAGACAGCTGTGTACACCTTAACTGTCTCTACCCGCACCCATCACACAGGATTATCTTCAGCTATCTGTAGGTGGTCCATATGTGCTATATCTGCATCTGTTGATTGTGATACACAGACATATATATGGGCAACATATAAAAATATTTCAAGCATACACACACAGAGACATGAGGAAGAGAGAGAAGGGAAGACACAGACAGAGACACCCTGAAAGGCACAGAGTGATGTCCTGTTGCAGAGAACTGCATACCAGTTGTAACCAGTGGCATGTGCCAGCATGAGGGTGAGCTCCATTGTGTAATAGTAATGAAGTAAGGCATGTAATCTCACATCACCCGCCTTTGTGTGTGTGTATATGTGTGTTTGTAGATTAAAGAATTTTGAGGCCTTTCCCACCCAGTACACTTCCCATTGTCCTACTTTACAAGATCTGCTGATGTTATTCACCTTAGAAGTACTGTTGGACACTCTTCAGCCCTATAAGCTTTGTGGCATGTGTGATAACTGAGTAACACTATAGAACAAATAACTAGATAGACAGGGGTTCCAATCTCAATGCTGGCAACTATGATATTGTGTGTGTGTGAGAACCATGTCCTGTGTGTGTGTGTGTGTGTTTTTGTAGGTTAAAGTATTTTGAGGCCTTTCCCACCCCGTACACTTCCCATTGCCCTACTTTACAAGATCTGCTGATGTCATTCACCTTAGAAGTACCTTTGGGCACTCTTTAGCCCTATAAGCTCTGTGGAGCATGTGATAACTATGTAACACTGTAGTACAAATAACTAGATAGGTAAGGGTTCTAATCTCAGTCCTGGCAAGTGTGTGTTTGTAGGTTAAAGTATTTTGAGGTGTTTCACACCCAGTACACTTCCCATTGCCCTACTTTACAAGATCTGATGATGTCATTCACCTTAGAAGTACCTTTGGACACTTCAGCCCTATAAGCTCTCTGGTGTGTGCGATAACTGTGTAACACTATAGTACAAATAACTAGATAGGTAGGGGTTATAATCTCAGTCCTGTCAAATGTGTGTGCTTGTAGGTTAAAGTATTTTGAGGCCTTTCCCACGCAGTACACTTTCCATTGCCCTACTTTACAAGATCTGCTGATGTCATTCACCTTAGAAGTACCTTTGGACACTCTTTAGCACATGTGATAACTATGTAACACTATAGTACAAATAACTAGATATGTAGGGGTTCTAATCTCAATACTGGCATCTGTGATACTGTGTATGAGTGGGTGAGAACCATATCATGTGTTGGTTATACCATTTTAAGGCCTGTTCCACCCAGTACACTTCCCATTGCCTGACTTTACAAAGCCTGCTGATGTCATTCACCTTAGAAGTACCTTTGGACAATTATCAGCCCTATAAACTTTGTGGCACATGTGATAAATAGGCAGCACTATAGTATGTACAAGTAGATACAGTGGATATAAAAAGTGGACATACCCCTGTTAAAATGCCAGGTTTTTGTGATATAAAAAATGAACCACGATAAATCATTTCAAAACTTTTCCCCCCTTTAATGTGACCTATAACCTGTACAATTCAATTGAAAAATATCTGTCAGGGGAAAAAAATATAAAAAATAAAAACATACAATACACTGGTTGCATAAGTGTGCACACCCTTAAACTAATACTTTGTTGTGTGTGCACACCCTAAAACTAATACTTTGTTGAAGCACCTTTTGATTTAATTATAGCATTCAGTCTTCTTGGGTACACCCCTGCCATCAATTAAAGAGACTCTGATTAACCCCAAATTAAGTTCAGCTGTCCTAGTTGGATGTTCCTGACATTTACTCAGCTGCCTGCTACAGCAAAAGCCATATTTCGCAGAGCATATCAAAGGGATCTCATTGTTGAAAGGTATCAGTCAGGAGAAGGGTACAAAAAATGTCCACAGCATTGGATATACCATGAAACACAGTGATGACAGTCATCAAAAAGTGGAGAAAATATGGGACAACAGTGATTTTGCAAAGAACTGGACATCCCTCTAAAATTGATGAAAAGACAAGACAAAAACTGGTCAGGGAGGCTGCCAAGAAACCTGCAACAACACTGAAGGGGCTGCGGGAATTTCTGGCAAGTACTGGTTGTGTACATGTGACAACAATCTCCCATATTCTCCATATGTCTGGACTGTGGGGTAGGGTTGCAAGACAGAAGCCTTTTCTTACACAGAAAAACATCCAGGCCTGCCTAAAATTTGTAAAACAATACATCATCTCCCAAAAGCATGTGAGAAAATGTGTTATGGTGTGATGAGACCAAAGATTAACTTTTTGGTCACATTTCCAAAAGGTACGTTTGGTGCAAAAACAACACTTTGCATCACCAAAAGAACTCCATCCTCACGGTGTAGCATGATGGTGGCAGTATCATGCTTTGGGGTTGCTTTTCTTCAGCTGGAACTGGGGCTTTAGTCAAGGTGGAGGGAATTATGAACAGTTCCAAATACCAGTCCCTTTTGTCCCAAAACCTTCAGGCTTCTGCTAGTAAGATGAAGAGAAATTTCACCTTTCAACAAGACAATGACCCCAAGCATACACCCAAATCAACAAAAGAATGGCTTCGCCAGAAGAAAATTAAAGTTTTGGAATGGCCCAGACCTAAATCCAAAAGACAATCTGTGGGGTGACGTGAATAGGGCTGTGCACAAGAGATGCCCTCGCAATCTGACAGATTTGGAGTGCTTTTACAAGGAAGAGTGGGCAAATATTGCCAAGTCAAGATGTGCCATGCTGATAGACTCCTACCCAAGAAGACTGAATGCTTCAATTAAACCAAAAGGTGCTTCAACAAAGTATAATTTTAAGGGTGTGCACACTTATGCAACCAGCTTATTGTACATGTTTTCCTCTAATAGATTTGTTTTTCAATTGAATTGTACAGGTTATAGATCACAGTAAAGGTGGGAAAAGTTTTGAAATGATTTATTGTGGTCTCATTTTTTATATCACAAAAACCTAACATTTTGGGGTGTGTACACATTTTATACCCACTATAGATATTTGAATCTCAATACAGCCAGCTATACTACTGTGTGTGTGTGTGTGTGTGTGTGTGTGTGTGTGTGTGTGTGTGTGTGTGTGTGTGTGTATTGCATATCCCCTGTGGCTGTTGTGTGTCTTGGTTATACCATTTTAAGGCCTGTTGACCCCCTTCCCATGGGGTTAATTTAAAGAGCTTGTTGATGTCATCCACCTTACAAGCACAGTCACACATTTTCTAACACAAAGGCACATGCAATATGTACATAACTAGATAGGTAGGTTATCTAATAGGAAGTGTCAACTTTGTGCATGTGCGTTTCAATGCATGTCCCCATGGAACAGTGTGTCTGTGTTTCAGATGGCTCTACCATGTTAAGGGCCTGTGAACCCACCATTGTCAATCCTAACAGCCCCTGCAATTGTCACACACTTGAATAGTAGTAGTGGCATGCAACACTATAATAGCTCTGTGGTGTTTGTGTTATGTATATAGCACTAGTGAGTGTATGTGTGTATGTATCTACATCATTCCCCTTGCAGCAATCTACATGTGTTATGGCCACCAGCGTACCTCTCAAACCCTCACAGAAAGACATCTGGTTAAAGCCATATGGAAAACTGCGGCAAACACCAAACATTAAGAACAGCCTTCACATATTGCTGTAACACGCATGGAAAGTAGACATAACAGGTTGTGCATTTGAATGCACTTTCTAAAGGGTATGTGTTGTTACATGGCAATATCCATCATCAGTCTGCAATGTTAGTCTGTCATGATTTTCCTGCAGTTTGCCAGATAACCACAATTTTATGACAGATGGAAAGAAAGTGTGTGTCAAACATCAGGACAATCTGCAGACATATGCAGAAGGTTACAGGTATGGCTACCATCTGTACCACCCTGCAGGTTGCAGTCCATGTTTGGCAAGGTGTGACCTGTGACAACTTAAACAGTAAAGTAGTCCAGAGAGTGTAGGACAACAAAAATGTCATACCGTTCTGTACTGATTGCATAGAGCAGTTATTGCACATCAAACGCACCTTAATGTTATGAGAAATAGTGTAAGGTTAGGTAATGTCACACAAAAAGGTGTCATAGTAGCAAACCAGAGGAAGTCCTGTGTGTTGCACTTGCTGTGGGCATGGTATCTCCTGCCAACTATCAAGTTACTACAAGTCATGTCCCAGAGTCCACATTTGATAATGTCACAAACACATTCTGTGTCGCCTGTGTGTGTGCAATATGTAGACATGTAAAGGCTCTGTGACTATCTGGTGTCCCCAGTAACTCACATGTATATAGGCATGAATGCTAATTGGCACCACTCACATACATAGGTACAGCTTAAGGCTGTGTGAACTTTAAGTATTTTGCAGTCTGTCATTGAGCCACACATATTGCTCTTAACACACTGTAATGGCCCATACAGTGGGTATGGAATGCTGCCAAGGTTCTAGCCTCAAGCTGAATGCAGACAGCAGTGTCAGCATGCCATATGGCAAGGACATGTCCCCAGTATTTCCCACATCAACACCAACCCCATAAACAGACAGACTGTGATGGCAGACCTGGGTACCTAGGATGACAACATAGTTGCATTCAGGCAACAAGTATTGGCAGTCATCAGGAATTGCTTGTATGTGGTTCACCACACAGGTAAAGGGACTGCATCCAGCCAAAAGGTGGACATTACCTCTGAATAGTCCTCAGTCAGTACAACAATAGATTAGCAGCATGGCCAGTCTGCTATGCACCTATGCAGACATCTGCAGAATCTGTAAAGGCTATGTTAACACCCACAAAGGTCAGCAATGGCCCTCAACACCTGTTCCACGCAGAAAGCCTGTAATCAGTACTTGCCCATTGGTTACTGGTCAGGTTGTTCACAGGTGTCTGTGGCATGTTAAGATGGTGATGTTGTGCTCAGCTCAACAGCTGCCCCATGTACAAGAGTATGACTCCATGTGCATTACCAGCATGAGAGGCCTGACTCGCATATGCGATAGTAGACACACATGATGGAGTGTCAGGTTTAGTTACCAGAGGCTGCACTGTGTCAGGAATACACCCCCCCAAACATGTCAAACACAGTACCATGCATACCCTTATCAACTGCATCAAGGTTGAGTGGATGGGAAGGAAAAACATCTGTCCCTGAGGTTCAACCAGTGTCCAGCAATTGCACTGTCAACAGGTGCTGATGGGTGATTCTGTTGGGGATAAAGTAATGGCTAGGCTTGTGGAGGACCCAGAGCCAGTACTCTGGTAACCTCCTCTGTATTTATGAACTTGTGGTCCTACAGAACACCCAGGTGACATGTATGAAGGCTAGCTGGCTGTGTCAACGGATATGTACGCAAGGTCACACTGTCTGCCCCATTGTCCCTCACACACTTGCATGCATACACACCCAGTAAACATGTATATATACAGCCGTACCTTGGTGATGAAAAGGTCACTGTGTTTCCACTCCACCATATTCATCTTCATAATGCCAGCACCCCACAGGCTGTACACACACAGACATCTGGAACACAAACAGAATACAGAATATGAGACAACAGTCCGCAGTACTAACATCAATAATTCATCATTGCAGAAAGGTACATACACTTCAATGTGTACCCATGACAATTGCCAGCAGACAGCACCTTACACAGCCTAGCATTACTACATTGTACTATATTCACCGTGTGCATCAGACCCATATTCGCATGTCCTTGCATCGATGGTATGAATAACAGGGATGTGGCACAGGTATCATCACATGCACAGGGTGTGGTGTGGGGTTGCCAGAGGCCTAGGCTTGGCCATACAGTTGACATATATGTGTGTGTGTGGAGAGGTGGTGTTCAACTGGGCCATGGACAGGAGCTGTGTGTGTCTGGTAGTGACCTGCCTCTGATAGTGATATATATGTGTGTGTGTGTGTGTGCACACAGTTAAGCCATGTGGTTGCCCTACATGGAGGTATGTTGGACAGCCATGGACAGTACATGGCAGGATGTACAGTTTACTGTCTCCAGCCACGGACACGGGAACTGGTTCTGCCAGGAGTGTCACTGGCAACACCAGGCACAAGGCCAGATGCAATACTACTCCCTGATGGTGACTGCTGTCTGCTGGATCCATGTCCCTGATAGGACTGGCCAGGACCACGTGCTCATGACCTGCTACATTGTGGTGTGGACAGCACCCTCCCTTTGGTAGTGCTGGTGGTACTGCCACTACAGGAGTGTGAATGTGCATGGCCATGTGGGCTCTCAGCTGATCTTGTTGCTGACCTGCATCCAAGTGTCTGGCATGCTACTCCTACCAGATGCTCAAGCACAGACATTGCACGGTTCAGCACTGACAATGTCTCACCCCACTGTGTATCCATGACATCAGCACAATGGTGTATGGCATCACCAATGTCATGGAGTTTGTCACTCATGACAGGATGTGTTGCATTCATGACCCTGAGCATCTGTCTGGTGTAGCATTCAGAATGTGCCTGTGCTTCCATGATGGACAGAAACATGCTTTGGGTGACACCTTCTGACACACCTCTGACAGGGGCTGGATAGGTAGCAGTCCTCCTTTGAGCACCCCTGTCATTCTCTCTGTGTGAGACCCTGCCAGCTGTCTGACTATGGCTAGTGTCTACACTCACAAATGCCATAGTCACCACACTAGCCTGCTGTATGCCACCACCCTCTGACTGTCCAATATCTGTGGCTGCTGGGGACTGGGTATGTGTGGGCATACTGACTGTGTGCAGGGACATTGTTGGTTGAAATGGGATGTCAAACAATGGTACGGATTCAGTCCCCAACAACCCCCCTGTTCCCCACGATGACCACCATCATCATCAGAGTCTGTGTGAGACCTTGCCAGCTGTCTGACTATGGCTAGTGTCTACACTCACAAATGCCATAGTCACCACACTAGTCATTGTCCATGCTGGTGTGAATGACCTGAGACGTACCTCCCTGGACTACATGAAAAGAGACATAGAGGAGCTCATGCTCTCTGAGCATGTAGCCCAGGCCGGTATGACCCTGACCTTGAGTAGCATCTTACCCTCACCAAGAATGATGCCACAATATGAAGACAAGATGATCAATTTCAACAATTGGCTTAAGTGTTGGTGTCATTCAAAGGGGATCCAATACCTGTCAGCCTGGGATGGCATGCTCGACAAGCCACGATGCTTTGCTAGGGGCGGCTTGCACCTGTCACCCCTGGGCTTTCGGATATTGGCAAAGGCTCTTGCTACCCCCATAGTGCCTTTTTTAGGCAAGGCTCAAAAGACAAAGCCACCTCCATAGGTATCACAAGGGATAAGAAACTAAGAGTAATGCTACTCGACGCCAGAAGTCTAAACCTCAAGATGCACGCACTCGAAAATCTCCTTAGCATGGAGAACATGTTCCTTTAAGTGCTGGGGATCCCCTGGCAGACCATTATCTGGTTATCAGACATATTTTAGAGACAGGGAGAATATGGTAGCCTGTGCACTTGGATCATTAGAAAATGAAAAGAGGTCTATATTAGAAGACCGAAGATCCGTTTGAGCGACTCTGAAAAGAGCGACACGTAGCGCGAACGACGGAAAAGGTGAACGTCCAAAACCGTGAAAGTTGAAATGTCGATTTGTTATGGTTGGCCCTTCTGCGGTATAGCTCCATAAGTGCAGTTTACAGTTTTGGTTCCAATGCAGAATTGAGAAGATGCATTGAAAGTAAAGCAGTGTAATATAGGGGGAGCAAGCAGCCCTGCACATTTGGGGATAGGGTGGAGCCATCTTCAGACCACCCAAACTTAAACCAACTTATAGTCAAACAAAATTGAGGGAAGTAACTTACAAAAACAGCATGCTGTGATCTCAGACAAACATCTGTGCCACTCTCACAGGAATACCTTGTGATCCAGCCCATCCTGCTCTACCCTACTGAATTTTGATCCCTACTTGAAGGCCACAATACAGAAGCCTCAACTAAGGACTTTCTTTCAAGTTTTAAAACTACCTTCGTTTCCCAGCAAGGAACTTGTCCTGGAACTTGTGATCCAGCCCATCCTGCTCTACCCTACTGAATTTTGATCCCTACTTGAAGGCCACAATACAGAAGCCTCAACTAAGGACTTTCTTTCAAGTTTTAAAACTACCTTCGTTTCCCAGCAAGGAACTTGTCCTGGAACTTGTGATCCAGCCCATCCTGCTCTACCCTACTGAATTTTGATCCCTACTTGAAGGCCACAATACAGAAGCCTCAACTAAGGACTTTCTTTCAAGTTTTAAAACTACCTTCGTTTCCCAGCAAGGAACTTGTCCTGGAACTTGTGATCCAGCCCATCCTGCTCTACCCTACTGAATTTTGATCCCTACTTGAAGGCCACAATACAGAAGCCTCAACTAAGGACTTTCTTTCAAGTTTTAAAACTACCTTCGTTTCCCAGCAAGGAACTTGTCCTGGAACTTGTGATCCAGCCCATCCTGCTCTACCCTACTGAATTTTGATCCCTACTTGAAGGCCACAATACAGAAGCCTCAACTAAGGAC
Source organism: Protopterus annectens (assembly GCF_019279795.1). NCBI lineage: Eukaryota > Metazoa > Chordata > Ceratodontiformes > Protopteridae > Protopterus > Protopterus annectens. The sequence goes on along the minus strand of NC_056745.1, from coordinate 552,180,027 downwards.
TTTCTTTCAAGTTTTAAAACTACCTTCGTTTCCCAGCAAGGAACTTGTCCTGGAACTTGTGATCCAGCCCATCCTGCTCTACCCTACTGAATTTTGATCCCTACTTGAAGGCCACAATACAGAAGCCTCAACTAAGGACTTTCTTTCAAGTTTTAAAACTACCTTCATTTCCCAGCAAGGAACTTGTCCTGGAACTTGTGATCCAGCCCATCCTGCTCTACCCTACTGAATTTTGATCCCTACTTGAAGGCCACAATACAGAAGCCTCAACTAAGGACTTTCTTTCAAGTTTTAAAACTACCTTCGTTTCCCAGCAAGGAACTTGTCCTGGAACTTGTGATCCAGCCCATCCTGCTCTACCCTACTGAATTTTGATCCCTACTTGAAGGCCACAATACAGAAGCCTCAACTAAGGACTTTCTTTCAAGTTTTAAAACTACCTTCGTTTCCCAGCAAGGAACTTGTCCTGGAACTTGTGATCCAGCCCATCCTGCTCTACCCTACTGAATTTTGATCCCTACTTGAAGGCCACAATACAGAAGCCTCAACTAAGGACTTTCTTTCAAGTTTTAAAACTACCTTCGTTTCCCAGCAAGGAACTTGTCCTGGAACTTGTGATCCAGCCCATCCTGCTCTACCCTACTGAATTTTGATCCCTACTTGAAGGCCACAATACAGAAGCCTCAACTAAGGACTTTCTTTCAAGTTTTAAAACTACCTTCGTTTCCCAGCAAGGAACTTGTCCTGGAACTTGTGATCCAGCCCATCCTGCTCTACCCTACTGAATTTTGATCCCTACTTGAAGGCCACAATACAGAAGCCTCAACTAAGGACTTTCTTTCAAGTTTTAAAACTACCTTCGTTTCCCAGCAAGGAACTTGTCCTGGAAGTATGTGTTACTCTAACCTTGTAATACTTCAGGTAGTAGATACCTATTGGTAGGTCGCAGTGTGCCTCCCTGCCAGGTTAGCCTGCAGCCAATACTCCCCTACCCACCCCTTTGGTGTCCTGTGAACAACCCTCCCTTCCTATCTATTTCTATACTTCACTATCTCACTGTCAGCTTCCTCCTTATTACTGATACTAAGACTGTGTTTCATTCTAGATAACTGCCTTTCAGCTGCCTCCCTCTTACTGATACTACGACTGTGTTGCTTTTCCCTAACTGCCCACCAACTGGCACTCCACAATCTTCCTACTGTCTCTTTTACTCCCGCCACTCTCCTCCTCGTCTCACCTACCTTGCTCCATTGCACCTCTTCTGCAACCCTCTCCCTTACTATCTCTCATTTGACTGCCTATCCACATTTTGTCTTCCACTTAGCTAACACCCATCTCAATCCTTCACACAACCTACTATCCTATCCAACTGTAATCCCTCCATATCCATACCCATAACTGTACTTCTCAGACTTTCTTTCCACCTACTACACATCTCAGTAAACTTACCTTCTGCTCTCTCTCTTTTCTGATTGTTTTTCACCACTCTTTCTCCTTCTCTGGGCTCTTCCGCTCCGTTAAGCCCCTACGGGCTCACTCCGCTCCCCTACCCTGCCCCCAATTCCCACCGCCCCAGTGGTCCTACTTTTATACCTCAGATTGACACACCCCTACCCAATCAGGTATAATCCCTCTTTTGCCAACCCCTCCCTCTTATCTCATACCACACCCAACTTTCTCAGAACCCTCCTCCACACTACCTCTTAAAGTCTTTTTCACTACTTTCCTTTCTTCTTCCTTCTATTTTCCTTTATCTCTATTGGTTTCCCTAACCTACACTATGTGGACATTATCTCTCCCAATATACTTTCAAATAACAATCTGTTTAACACTCTTACCTCCTCTTGTGATTACTCATCTCCTAACCTCCTATGAACACCCACTCCCTCTACTCTTGTGCTTCCCTCTAAGCACACCTCTACACCTAACTCACCTTCTACACTAACCACATTAAATCTTCCTACCATACCTAACTACATATCTACCAAACACCACAAACTTGCTTACCCTAAGCTAAGTAAACAAAGAAATAAAAAATATATTGAAATCCTACATAAACAGTCCCAGCTCAATATTTCTTATTGTTTCAATCACTATTAGATGGGGACATTCACCCTAACCCTGGCCCAAATAGCACAAACACTAATAGTTATATTAAACAAGACAAAGATTCTCCTATATCATCAAACACTTATACCAACTCTCTCACCATAGCTCATCTTAATATACGTAGCATTTGTAACAAGATCTCTCAACTCCATGCCCTTTTAGATGTTCACCATTTTGATATCTTATGTTTATCAGAAACTTGGCTAAAACCTACCATTAAGGATAATGAAATTACCCTCCGGGTATAATATCTTTAGACTGGACCGTAAAACCAAAAAGGGAGGTGGCGTAGCAATTCTGTACAAAGCACAACTACAAATTAGTATTATAAATCTTAACCTTACTCAGGACAATAATGCAGAAGTAATCAGCTCAAAACTTCAAATCAACCCTAATAAAGCTATTAACATAATTTGTGTATATCTCCCCCCAGGAAATAACACTAACACTCTAGAATGCATCCTGAGCTTGCTGTCAAACAACCTCCCCCAAGAAACAGTAGTTCTAGGTGACTTTAACATTGATTGGAATTCATTTAATAGTATAAACCCTACATCCCACATAAACCTATATGGCTTCTCTCAACTCATTAACTGTCCAACCAGAACTGATAAATCCAACAACCATGAATCTATTCTAGACTGGATTCTGATTAATACTCCCCAACAAACCTACCAGTCCGGTACCCTTCCAGATGATCTAAGTGACCATTCTTTAACTTATGTCATTAGACACAAAATCAACCTAACCTTACCTGCCACACTTAGAACACTAAGAACAAAAAAGACTTTTAACTCAGAACATTTTCTAGCTGATCTAACATATTGTAATTGGTCCTCATTGAAATATCTTCCCCTTAATGAAGCAGTAGATTACTTTAACTCTACATTCTTATCAATTCTAGACCAACATGCCCCAACTCGTACCATCAGAACCAAATCAAAAGTAGCACCCTGGCTAACTAATAATACTAGGCATAAAATCATTATTAGAAATAAATCATGGTCAAAATGGCGCACCACTAAAAATCAAACTGATCGTCAAAATTTAGAGAGCTTAGAAACAGCACTAAAAAAGCTATCCTGACCGACAAAAAAAACTATTACCTTCAGCTGCAGAACATCACTAATAAGGAACCTAAAAAATTCTGGGCCAGTATTAATAATCTTCTGTCTCCAGGTCACTCCATTACACCTAATCCCCAGGACTCTAACCCAGAAAACCCTAAAAACAGCAAATGACTTCAACTCATTCTTCACAAACACTATCCAAACACTAGCTAGTCATCTATCTCCTGATACCTCAAATCTTCCTCCATCCACATTAAATCCACCTCCTACACTCCAATTACAACCAGTCTCTACCTCCTTTATCACATCATTGCTCCTAAAGTTAAAACCCACCACTCCCTCTGCAGACAAACTGCCTGCAGAATTCTTACAGATAGGTGCCAAAGCCTTAGCCTACCCTATTTCCATCCTGATCAATAGATCTATAAAGGAAGGAATCTTCCCTCTATCTGGAAAATATCTCATATCATCCCACTACATAAAGGAAGAAACTATAATGATTTCTCTAACTTTAGTTCAATAGCTCTCCTCTCACCAATCGCAAAAATCATGGAAAAATGTATTCACAAACAAGTATTAAATCACCTTCTCAACAACAACTTACTTTCTAACTGTCAGCATGGTTTCAGACCCTCACACAGTACCACTACTGCTTTACTCTCCTTCACTAACTCCATTAACACTAACCGTAACAATAACTATCTATCTTCCTCTGTCTTCATCGACCTATCCAAAGCTTTTGATATGGTGAATCATAAACTTTTACTACATATCCTACAATCACTGGCTCTTGATCATCTTGCCTTGTCCTGGTTTGCATCTTACCTAGAAAATCGTCAGCAGGCAGTACTTTGGAAAAACTCACTTTCTAATCTTCTACCTATCTCCTTAGGTGTACCTCAAGGCTCTATCCTAGGCCCTTTGCTATTTTCTATCTTTATTAATGACCTTCAATCTGCTATCCCATATACTACCTGTATACAATATGCAGACGACTCAACTATAATCTGCTCTGCTAACTCTCATACAGAACTCCAGTCACTTACTCAAAAGCTTTCAGTGCTGTAGAACAATGGTTCTCTTACGCTGTCTACTCCTCAACCCCAAGAAAACAAAACTATTACTTTTTCACCTACTCGTAAATCTACTCCACCTTACTTTACTCTTACATCCACTGGCGGAACACTCATCTCTCCTGAATTGACCACAAAACTATTAGGGATAACTATTGATAATAACCTCAACTTTGACTCTCACATCAACAACACCATAAAATTAGTTAATAAAAAAATAGGATCCCTTTACAGAATCAAACCTTTCCTAACACCCACAGCTAGGTCCACCATTGCTAGATCTCACCTAATCTCCACTCTTCTCTATGCTTCCCCCATTTACACTAATCTTTCCAAAAACAACATGAAGAAACTAGAAACATCCTATCATAACATAGCTCGATTCGCTACTGGATCTCCTTTTAGAACTCATCACTGCTTGAACCTAAAAGAACTAGGCTGGATTGAACTTCCTAACCAACTTGTACTTCAACAGATCTTAATTGCTTATAAGATTCTATATCAGCCAACCAACACACCAACACTTACTAGCCTTATTTCTCCATACAACAACCTGCAACAACTACGTTCCTCAAATAAACTTCTGATTAATATTACCAAACCTAACAATAATGCAGGCGTCAGTTTATTCTCCAACTCCGTTGGAAAAACATGGAATAAACTACCCTCTGATATCACTTCTTTAACCTCTTTCCAACTTTTCAAATTTCAACTAAAGATTTATCTCAATAAACACTGGCTTTGCTCCTGCACTAATCCTGACTATTGCCAACTCTTCTCTCTTCCTTTACCCTTGTTAAAAAAAAATAACTTTATTTTTTATATTATCTGGTTAACCTGCTATGTTGTCATGTGAACTTTTATGCCAATGTATTTTTTTATCTGATTATATTATTGTTTTTATTTCCTATCTTTCTTATGTAACCATTTATGCCTTTTTGTAAAAGTGTACAACTGATGGAGCTTTTCTCCCCGGGCCTCTACTGAAAACGGACATATATCCAGTTGGACTAGCCCGGTCAACAAATGTAAAATAAAATAAAATAAAAATAAAATATCTGTGCAGTAACAGAAACCTGGTTCAAGGCTCCCGAGAGCACCCCAGCACTACCAGGTTATACCTCATACCATGCTTTTCGGCCCCAAAACTTGGACCGAACCACAAAAGGAGGAGGAGTATCAATATTCGTCAAAGATACCCACACCTCCAGGTTGGTGGCACAGCACGAAGCATCAGAGACTATCCATGTGCAACTAACTGTGGGTAAAGCTGCCTTCCAGTTTATAGCCTGCTACAGACCACCCTCCCAAACACAGGAACCCCACTTGGCCTTCCTGAGAATACTGGAAAATATGAAGGTCTCTCCAAACACCATTATATTGGGCGACTTCAACTACCCAAACATAGACTGGGAGCATTACTCTAGCTCCAACACCCTAGCCCAAAGGTTCCTAGAATTTATAAACTCAAATGCTATGGAACAACTTGTTACCACTCCCACAAGAGGAGAAAACATACTGGACCTGATCATCACCAACATGGGGACACTATGCTCCAGACCAGAAGTGTATCCCTCACTGGTAAGATCAGACCATAAACTAATCTCACTGGATATTCACATCCCGACCCCACCCCCTGCCCAGAAAACCACAGTGAAAAACTTCTCTTAAGCAAATTTCACACGCCTCAAAACCGAGGCGAATCCTTCAAAGCACCCGGGCCTGTGGAAAATACGGCCCAGACCGCAGAATCCTTTATAAACGCATTCTATGAACACCTTCAGGAATACATGGATCATGCAATCCCAAATAAAACCAAGACCCAATCCTCCAAAGGCAGACGTCCTGTCTGTTGGACCCCAGCCATAAACAAACTATACAATAGAAGGAGGAAGCTACTACATGATAGAGCAAAATCCCAAAAAGGGAAGGCATCTCTGATCAGTATTAGCAAAAAACTGCGGGCACTCATAAAATCGTCTAAGGCCAGCTTCAAGAGAAAACGCCAAAAAGTGTATAGTCATCCCCTTTGGCAAAAACAAAGTGCCCACAAATTACCACATAGGTGGTAATCCATTAAGTACAGAAGAAGTCATTAAGGACCTGGGGACCCAAGTTGATAGCAATCTCTCATTTGACAACCACGTGGCCAAAGTGGTTAGAAAAACATTTTATATAGCTCACCTAATCATGAAGGGATTCACATCTAGATCAGGGGAGGTCATCGTACCTCTTTACTCATCCCTCATCAGGCCCATAATTGAGTACAATGCCCCTTTTGGGATGTACCTTACCAGACACCTGCAGCAACTGGAAAGACCCCAAAAGTACCTCACCAAGAGGATCAAAGGGCTCAAACAGATGCCATGTGCTGCCCGGTTAAAGAAACTCCAGCTCTACTCAGTGGCATACCGCCTGTTAAGAGGCGATCTGTGCCTGACATATAAAGCCATGTCCAACCCGGAATTAATGGACATGCTGCACCTCAGAAAATCCAAATCCCATCGAGCTCTGGCTCGAGACTTGAACCTCAGCACTGAAATAAATAGGACATGCTGGAGGGACAGATTCATAACCCAGAGGCTCCCTTCACTCTGGAATAAAATCACAGTCCAGGTTAGGCAGAGTCCCACATTGACTCTCTTCAAGAGGAATCTTGATGAGTGGATGGGAGATCGTAGGTTTACCCCGGCTATCACTTCTGTGTCACTGTTAGACAGAGGCACAGTATACTAACCTCAAAAAAAAGGCATAGCAAAATTAATTTAAAATGGGTGGCGAAAGCCAAACACACTCTGGCTAGGCTTATAAATGCCCTAGGGCAGATAGCCTAGTATGAACCTATGAACCTATAAGATACTGACATCAGGTTGTGAGCAGGTGTCACCCGAAGCATGTTTTGGCCCATCATGGAGGCACAGGCACGTTCTGAATTCTACACCAGACAGATAACCCAACCCCCATGTTCACCTGTGAGAGGAAGACAACATATGTAAATTACTACCTGCACTGTAATGTTTGCTGATATATACACACACACACACACACACACACACACAAGTGAGGTGGCACAAAGACATTATACAGACCACACTTTCTGAATGATGACATGCATGACACGCATTCAGACCACAACTGATATACTCTGGACAGGCCCTCAGCAACATGCAGTGCAGCTATGTCCAGTTAATGTTGCTACTACTATACACCTGTTTGATATGTGAGAAGTAGCAATATGTAATGGACCTTCACCTAACACACAGTGCACCTGTGTACACAATATTAATGTACCCCTGTATAGCACAGTGGCAACAGCTATACAGCAGTATGTGCCAATATGTTACAGCTCCTGTGAATAGGCTCTCGTGATAACCAATGTGATGCACTGCAGTTAACCCCACTACATGTGAACATGCACATATTGCAATATGGCTAAGCATAACAGTTGTGTGCATGGAAAACCAGCTGCCCTCAACATGCTTATGGTATTGGTGAGCCACAACAAGACATTTCCACGCTCACCAGCATCAGGTTGCTGTTTCTGAGCCACACCAGAGGGACCTATGTAGTTGTGGGGGAGAGGTACTGTCAGCACACACGTGGCATTGGTACAGAATATGTGGAATCATGAACATGTACAGTACAAGCTGTAATACTACCCAAATTGCTGGCATTCACAATAGATGTGCACTTGTGTGCATAACAAAACCCCACCTGCAAATGCAGTTTGACTTGACATATGCATCCAGGTATGCAAAGGCTGCCACTATGAATGCTACAGTATTGACGTGATGCCCACTGGGGCCTTACCTGCATGCTCCTTGTCTGTTGACTCTGTGCCACCCACCTGCATAACATATGTAGTGATGGTTTCCTGGGAGGCGGTGGCTGCACCAAGGTTTGCGAGGAACTCCTCATTGACTGTGAGTGGTGCTTGAGTAGCATGCCCTCCACCTGTTCCAGCATGATCCCTGATCGCAGCTGCAGCCCTTTGTCATGCATTGTGTACCAGGTCTGTGGCACGGTGTCATACCTGTTTGTAGATCCTGTTCCCGTGTCCCACATTGTTGACTATCACTACCAGTTCTGCTGACAAGGTAGTGCTTTCCTGTAGATTTTGCCGGCTGCTTTGCAACATTACTCTGTGATAGAGTCTGAGGGCATCGATGATTTCCGCAGTCTCTGCATCTGAGAAGGGCAGGTTGTATCTGTGGTACATCCCACCTGAAAGACATGAACAGGGGAACACATCACAGGACCGCATACATTGGCCACCATTATGTACAGACCCTGCACATCCACTTTTGCTAGCACTATCCACCAGTAACACCCACATCACACCCCTGCCATCTATCAGTACAGTATGTGTGTGGGTATTTTCAGCATACTGGCATTACAGTATCCATTGCCCCCCTGATCCTGATGTTTCATGTTCCCCCAATAAGGACCATTAATGTACATAATCCTCCATTCATCATTCACATTACACAGCACATGCAGCAGCTGGGGACATCACAGAAGTTCCCCACCAGGGAATACCAGGCCATCAAACATCTACCATACACCTATAGGCTATAAGTCCAACCCTCTATGTGGTGTCACACATATTCCTCAGGAGTGACCTCACTGTGGCATGCAAGGAAATCCTGGATCCCACATTGCTGGGACTGCTGCATGAGTGCAAGTTTGCTCCACTCTGTTAACACACACATACACACACACACACACACACACACACACACACACACACACACACACACACACACACACACATATATACAACCTGGTGAGTGACCTGAACTGGCCTTGTTGGCAGCTCACATGTGTGTCACACACAATCACCCTGTCCACATCAGGCAGGGTGGCTACCTAAACCTTTACAGATATAACCTGGTCAGATGAATATTTAACAGCACATACACCCTTAGGATACCACCTGTGTGCCTGTTTGATGGGGACAGCAGCTGCTGCCTGGCATACACATGGGATGACATGTGGCCTAGCCATATGACTGCTCAGGGCCCATAGCCTAGTAACCTGGGATGGTACCAGGACTACCAGAAATGGCCTGACTGCTCTGAAAGACTGTGTTGTTGTGTGTCCACACACATTGCTGCCATCAACTGCTGGGTGTCTCCTATGGGCAGCATTACAGTACCATGTCATCCAGCCTACATCCGACAAATAGGTGAGTGCTGCTACAAATGCATGTGGACATTCCAGGAACATCTGGGGTACCCAGTAAGAGAGAGTGGTGCATATGTGGTGTAGGGTGATCTCCTCATAGGTGTCTGACATCTGCAGTAACCAGATGTTTGCAAAATGGGTACATGTGCCTGATAGATGTTGACCCCCTGCCAGACAAATGTGTATTCCTGCACACTAGGTGGACAATACGTGATGGTTATCCACAGAGTTTGGAAAATGTGTCTGTGACATGCCAGACCTCTGGGGACACAGTAATAGTACATGAATATCTGGTACTGTATCCATTCCCTTACATTGCATGCTCAGTATGTATGCACTGCTGCTGAGCCAGAGCCAGCATCCCCCACTACTAGTACCTATAACCTGCTGTTTTGCTGCAGGGGCTCACCAAGTATGCTAGCCATAGTTGTCAGGCAATCAGATACAGGTGTGGGTACACACTGACCTAGCCAGAATATGTCAGGAATGGTCAAGGAGACCTGGACAATCTGTGAAATAATCCTGTATGACATTGGCAGACTGAGATGGGCTCAAGGATGGTACATGATGTGATACGCCAGCTGTGTCCACCAATACAAACTGTCAGTGTGATGCCCCTGTACTGGCCCAATAATCAATGCACCTCAGTCCTCACTGCTACCACCAGTGAGGGACGTACACAATGGGAGGATGACAAATACACACACAGTAAAGTACAATTAGCCTTCAGAACACACAAAGATCACAGTCAGTCTGGGGATGGTTTCTCCCTCTCTCTCCAAATCCCCAATAAGATTCTCCACTGGCACAGCTATATGGTTAACATCTCAGCAGAGCGCCCAAGCCAAAACATCCATCACCCTCTCTGTCTGACCAGTGCTTTGTGTCCCTGCCCAAGTAGCTGACACACACACTTTGAGATTTGATTTATGAATCTCACAGACACACACACACACACACACACACACACACACACACACACTCACTCACTCACTCACTCACTCACTCACTCACTCACTCCTGGGAAAGTCTGGAACAGATTTACCAGCAGGGACACAGGTGGGATCCCAGGGGTGTATGTTCTGTTTCCCATCCAGTCATCCAGGTTCCTCTTAAAGAGGCCTAGAGAGGTACTCTGCATGACATGGAGAGGGACTCTATTCCACAGATGGCCGAGTCTTTGGGACACAAGTCTATCCCATAAACAAGTTCTATTCATGTCACAGACCAGGTTAAGGCCTTGCATGCAGGTTGCACAAGTTTAGTTTGTCTTATGGATATGCAGCAACTCCAACAAGGCTGGGTCAGACATGGCCTTGTATGCCAGACACAGGTCACATCTGAGCTGTTTGTATAAGACTGAGTAGAGAAACAGGGCTTTTAGCATATCTGTATAGGATAGGTGTTTGAGACCCTGGATTTTCTTGGTCAGGAACATGTGTGGTCTCTCCACCTGCTGCATGTGCATGGCAAGGTACATGCCAAATGGGACTTTGTACTTGATAATGGGTCTGATAAGGGAGAAGTACAGGGATGAGATGACCTCCTTGTTCCTGGATGACATACCCTGATTTATGAAGTGGGCCATGTAGACAGCCTTCTGTACAATGGAGACAAAGTGGCGGTCACAATTCAGGTTGGTATCAACCTGGGTGCCCATGTCCCTCATGAGTGATTGCATGCTTAGTACATTGTTGTTAATGTCATAAGTAGTGGGGATGACCGTTTCTCCAAAGGGGATAATGATGCATTTCTCTGCATTCATTTTGAGGCCATGCTTCTGGCACCAGTCATTAGCTTGGGTAAGGCCCTCTTGGAGGATGTTCACATCACTAGGAGAATTTAAGGCAGCACCTAGCTTGCAGTCATCTGCCCACTTGGTCAGCCACAGACTACTGATTGTGGCTTGAACCTCAGACAAGTATATGCCAAACAGTAGAAGCCCCAAGACTGATTCTTGTGGTACACCACTCACAACGGGTCTACTACTAGAGGTGGCTTCTCCTACTTTGACTGAGTGAGTTCTATCAGTGAGCTAGTTAGCAACCCGTCTGGTAAAATACGAGCTGATACCTAGTGTGGAGGGTTTATGTATTATGCCCGAGTGTGGAATAGTGTCAAAGGCTTTGGCTAGGTCAAGGTAGGCACTGTGCTCCGTCCTCCCTTTGTCCTTGGCTTTGGTGACTGTTTTGAAGAAGTCAACCATGTTTAACAGCTGTGATCTCCCTTTGAAAAAAAAAACAAATCTGTGTGGGGTGCAGCATTTGGAGGTTGCCAATGTCCTTGTTTATAAGGTCCATGATAACACATTCCATCGTCTTGCAGACCAGGTCTGGGTCAGTGGATGTTCCACCTTTGTGTAGAGGGATGACAGTGGCAGTCCTCCATGCAGCTGGGATGAAGCCGGTGCTCAGGCTGTGGTTGAATAGTGTATCTAATGGAGCTGAGAGCTCATGCCTGAGTTCATGTAGGATACAGGCAGGGATGTTATCAGGTCCCAAGGAGACTTTATATTTTTGCCTTTGAGAGGGCATTAAGGACCTGATCCATTGTAATGAGGAGAGGGGGGCGGGTGCTGGGATATTTTCACTGAACCTGTCTGCCAGCAGGTTGGCTATATCTATGGCATTTGTGTATGTGGTGTCATTGAGCGGATTTGGGTGTTGCCTTGGATTTGGTGTTGCCTTTGAGATTGCAGACATATGTGAAGAAGGCTTTGTGATTGTCTTTGGTGGATGTGGCCAATTTGGGCTTGAAGTTAGCCTTACAGTATTTCACCAGTGACCTTATTTGCTTGTTCAAACAAAGGAGAGATTGCTTCAAACTTGGCACCTGCTCCTTCTTGGCCTTGGACAGCAATTACCTCCTTCTATGATAGACTTTGTTTATTGCTGATGTCCACCAGATAGGTTTACTCTTCCTTGAGGAAGATGATTTGGTCCTGTCAGATATTGCTGAGTCCATACAGCAATGTAGGTTCTCATATATTTTCCTGGCATAGGCTTGGACATTAGTGCTAGTTCCAACTGCAGGGATGGTGGGTGTGTTGCTCCTTATACCTGCTCTGAGGAGATTGTAGTCAGCTTTGGACATGTTTTTTTGTGTGACCCTGATAAGGAGGGGGGTGTCAGGGGAGATGGTGACTTCAAAAGTGATCACTTTATGGTCAGATCTTACCAAGGAGGATGACACTGTAGGCGTGCTACAGTGGCTACTCATGTTGGTTAGGACCAGGTACAAGATATTTTCACCTCTCATAGGGGTCTCGACCAGCTGATCCAATGCATTGCCATTGACAAAGTTGTGGAATCTTTGGCCATTCATGTTTGGGCTACAATAGGTCCTGCACTCTATGGTTAGGTAGTTAAGGTCACCCAGGATCATCGTAGAGGTTTTTATCTCGATGGATTGAGGTAAGTCCAGATAGGTGATGTGGGTGTCCTGAGTGATGGTTGGGGGTCTGTAGCTAGCTATGATTTGAATATGTGTTTTGTTTTGTCAACAATTAACTGCACTTGCAGTGTCTCCTGTACATCATACTGTTTGACCAGCCTGGAGGTGTATATGTCTTTGATAAATATTGGAACTCCACCTCCTTTGGCTTTGTAGCCCTCCATTTGGTGTCTGAAAGTATGGTAGGGTAAGTAACCTGGTAAGGTTGGGGTGCTCTCCACAGCTTTGAACCAGGTTCCAGTGACTGCAGAAATGTCAGCATCCTCCAGGGCAAGGAATGCTTGCAATGAGTGCAGTTTCATGCTAAGACTCCTAGCGTTTAGCAGCATGACCTTTAATTTCCTTTATATGAATTATTCATGTTGGTAATATTGTGGTCATGACTTTGGGTAAAAAAGTCACTATAGGGGAGGCAGGAGCCTTTGCCAGAAGCCTAAAGCCCATGGGAGACAGATGAAGCCCATCTGTGGCAAAGCATCACGGTCTGTCAATCACGTACTGGCTTTTAACTGAGACAGCAAGGATCCTAGGTTCTTAATGTGATTGCATCTCTCACATATTGTGTTCTTAGGTGGCAGTAGTAGAGGGTTGTCTGTGTACATCAGGCAGTTGCTACACTGTCTCACATTGTCTATCCATGGTTATCAGAATCTGTGGAACAGAGGTCATGGATAGTAGAGTGGTTACTATCAGAGGAGAGTACCTATAGGTGTGAGTATGGCTGGATAAAATCAGTACAGTAGCTGCGGAAGAGGACCTCACTCACACAGGAGTACTAGTAAGGAGAAAAATGCAACTGAGATACCTCGCAATGGGTTAAAACAGCACAGCAGTGGTGTGCAACAGGCAAACAAGCAGAAATCCACACAGATGCCGGTTTTAAATACCACAAAAACAAAGGTAAAATAGAGACACTAGAACTGACCAACCAACCCTTGTCCCTGAGCTCTTATCTCACCCTATGCCAGACCAGTTCCAAACTGTTCACTTACTCCCATTATGTTCAGGCAGGCCCTGGCCAACACAAAATGGCATAACAGGAAACACAGGAATCACACAAACAGATCTGAATACAGCAAAACCTGTAGCCAGACTATGCTAAAGATATTTCAACTCTATTTAGGTCAATTTAACACAGTAGAACAGATACACACTTAAATATAACAGTAGCAAACAAGAGCAAAATGATTTAAACAAATGAACACATAAAAAAATCTCAAAACTGAACCCTGTTCCAGTGGTCTTCAGTCAGACATGTTCTAACTTCACACTCCTGCCACTAGGGTGCAGGGGAACCCTCTCCAAAACAAGAATGGCCTGGATTACTGCTCAAGTTAAACAAACAAAGCTAGATTCAGCAGGTCTGAATCTAGTCTATGCTACAGCAAACAAGCTGCACCAATTTCAGAAAGAAACAATGCAAATAAGCAGGCACAATAAGGCTTTAACCAGCAATTCCCAGCTCAGAAGTGCAGGATCCTACCCTCTCCTCTCACAAGAGTGCAGACCACAAACCTTCTTAATGTAAAATAACTGCCCTGAAGCCCAAGGCTTAGAATAGCAGTTACAATTTAATCAGGCTACTAACAAGTAGTAATAAATGCAGCAGAATAAGTGCAATTGAGTACTTTTAAGAACAGGCAGCAAAGGCAAAATAAACTAATAAAGTAGGAAGCAATACAAATACAGTAGAATTATTTTATTACGTTAAGTGGGAAGGGATGAAACATGATAGTTTACATTTGGGAAATTGGGGGAGGGCTTCCCAAATGCTCTCTGTCTACTCAGTAGACTAAGATGATGGGACTGGGAGGAGTGTCTAAAATGAGACTTATAGTAGGGGCGGGCAACTGAAAAGCCACCAAATTTAAGAACACAAGGACTGGCTGAGTGGGAGGGGGAACTCTTAAAACACCAACAGAACAGAATAATTAAAACAAAACAAATATAATACTAAAATAAGATACAAAATAGAAGTGAGCAAACATTGGATAAAGGGCTTCAAATCAACATTAAATGCAGAGATGCCTGATACTCAGAGCACTACTGACCACACAAACATCAGACTGCTATACTATATTCCCATCTATATGTAAATGATTTTACATTTCCCTAGTTCCTTACTATTAGCAAGGCAAATGCAGATGAGTGGATGTTGTCAGATGAACAGACACATACAACATGCAAAGGTCTTTCTATGAGACAGGTCTGAAAGTAATAATAAACATTAATGCTGGGTTACCTCAAATTACATCAGTGTATGTCACATGCCTTCACTTCCCAGGCTAATTGCGACTAACATACATTTTAACATTTCTGCGTCAGAAGTACATATCTGTCTGATGTTTGCATAGAACTGGAAGTCATAACACAGTTAAACACTTTTACATTTTCAACCTGGTATTATTTATGTTTCAAGACAATACAAAAATCTCTAGCTGTAGACATTTATGTCTGCTTGCTGCACTGATACTGAGATAACACATTCATAAAAAAAGTTCAGCTTATTTACTTGAAGTTTTGCAACTTATGTCTGTATGTTCAAGGCTTCCAGCTTCTACTATTAATATGTATTTGCACAGGTAATACTTTATATACATTTCTGTTCTTTGCCAGTACAGTACATTGTGATTACACTCCTGAAGCTCAGCCATACCTCTCAACCTCTTAGCACAAAAAATCTGAACAAAGCATGACAAAATGGGGAGGGGGGGTGGCAAAGGGCCATAACTAGGGACAGATTTGAAATATTGCTCCTATAAACTTCTAAATTTGCTAAAGTAACAGGGTTTGTTTTGTCATACATTTTCTGAGAGATTTGAAGTCTGCAACTCAAATGTATATCATCATTTAGTGACATCATTGCTCATATCATTCCAGTGATTTGGCAGAAGAACACAAATGTTATGTGGTACAGGCCAAAACTATGAGGCAACAACCTGGACATTCTGTGGAAATCTGTATAGTTGAGAGGTATGTATGTCTGGCCATTGTTAACAGAGTCTGTAGCAGTGTACTGTGTACATGTGTGTTGTGGTGAGTAAGGAGACAGACAGATGTGAGTGTCATAGATCCTTTTCTATCTCACTGTGCATGCTGCTACAATTGATGCTGGTCTGTCAGCTGTAAATGTTTGTAGGGGCAGACTGAGACATGACCCTTAAAACCTCAACATCCCCTCCAAACCTTTATGTTTGTCTGTTGTGTGGATGCCCTGCTCTAGGTGTTTGGGAGTGCAATGTTAGGCCTGTAGCAGGTAGTTGGACATACTGCTGCATGTGTAGGCCACAGCTGCTGCATTCTGGCCAGGAGTTAGATTACGGATTGTGAAGACATTGGGGGAGAGCTAGCTGTAACTGTCAGTGAGGGTGCAGTGTCAGCTGTTGTGTCACAGCATAGCCTGGTTGAGGGTACCAACAACAGTCCAGGTGAGGCATGTACCTGTGGTGCATATGTTACATAATAGTGCCATCCAGAGAGTGTTAGGCAGCATGTGCTACACATATTCATAATTGTGAAATGTGTCCCACCCTGCAGGGCTTTAACGTGCTACTGTGGGTGGCATTGACTGCAGTAGGAACAATCTTTGCTGGACATTGCAGGACTCCAGTATTCTTATGTTGTATTGACATGCATGTAGGTGTCATGCCACACACCGGGCTGTGGGCCAGGACTGTGGGTTTCTGCATGTGACAGATACTAGAACTGTAACAGATGGAGTTACCAAGTCAATCAAATGGCAGGTGTATTTGTAAGACATATGTGCATGCATACAGTGTGTGTCACAGGATTAGCGTGGACATGTGTGTTCTGATGGGTATGATGTGTGACACTGAGCTGTCTGTCATGCTTTTGTAACCCCAATCTGCACTGCCTTGCCAGTATGTGTGCACACAGAGTAGGTTTTATGAGGACCCTGCCATGAATAGGGGGCACAACTGTGGATATTTTGCAACAGTCTACGTAGTTGTCAGCTCTACCAGATATTGTAGGTCTCCTGTATATCCAGCTGCATTTATTTGCCTGTGTAATGGTTCTGTGTCTGCATCAGAGGCCCACGTACACTATGATTTGGGCCAGTATATATAGGAGTAGTGTGTGACTGGCAATCAGGATATGTTTGTAAAAACATTTGCTCTACTCCACAGGTCAGTTGGCTTGGTATGTTGCTCTGACTGTAGTTCAGATGGGTCTGGGTTCAGACTTTGTCACTAATGTATTTTTTTCACTAAAGTTATATCCCCATAGTGCATGATATATTTATAAACGCATCATTAATTCCCCAGAGCTGATTTGATATAGTGTTGTGTTGCTGTAACTCTGGTTCAGAAGGTCCTGTGTTTAAAACATGGCAGCTTTGTCTTTTTTTATCTTCTGTTACATGACTGTAATGCATGATATGTTCACAAAAGCATTGCTAATTCCTACAGCTGATTTAGCATAGTGGTGCATTGCTCTAACTTTAGTGTACAGGGACCTGGGTTCAAGATCTGTCAGTAATGACCTTCTTTCCTAATGTTAAATGACTGTAATGCATGATATAGTTACAAAAGCATTAGTAATTCTCACAGCAGATTTGGTGTAGTGGTATGTTGCCCTGACTGTAGTGCACATAGTCCTAGGTTTGAGACCTGACAGGGCTGGTTATTTTATTGCTGGGCAGAACAGTGGCTGAATGAGATAGTGATTAAATCAGTTTTAAGCAGTTTTAAGTGGGTTTGCAGGGTTTTGCATCATGCTAAGTGGTTTCAGGAGATGCTTAGCTTCCCTTAGTTTTGCTTAACGGCGCTTACTCCTGCTTAATCCCACACTGATTCCAAAAAAAAAAGAAAAGAAAAAGGGGTGATAGGAAAGTGGTGAAATGGGGGCAAGCAGGGGGAGCATTATGAAAGGCAGCTAGGGATGTGCAGAGGACTGGTGTAGGAAAGGACCATAGCTGTCCATTTCTTGGCCAGCAACAACTGTGAATGATGTGGACAATTTGGACTTTGGAGGCTTACACCCCACAGGGAGGGGTGTGGGTGACATAAGTTTGTTGATTAATTGGTGGGATGATTGATTCATGGCAGTGTACATGGGGGTGAAATGGAGAGCTATGTATTGGCCGAGATTATTTTTGTGGGGACAGATGACCCCTTTTTATTTTTTAAGGTGAGAGTGGGGTGTTGGGGAAGGGTTGTAGGTACATTTGAACAGGTAAGTTGGGTAGGAGAGGTTGCTTTTGCAGACAGACAAGACAGCAGAAAGGGGCGGTGTATGACACATGGGGTAAACACCTTGGATGGGGAGGGTGGTTGGGAATCGGAGGAGATGGAAGCAGTGGGACTGAGGTCTCCACCCATGGGCAATCACCACTGCCCCTTCATGGTCCTGAAGGTAGCTGTGCTGGGGGTGTAGCAATAGAGCCAGCCTGCCCCTCAAGGTGCACCAGTCTGCCCCCGATCTGGCACAGGCATACATCCAAGTCCCTCTGGATGACCCTGCGTACCATACCTCAGAACTAGTGTCAGGTAAAAGGGTCCGCTCCACACCCATGGCTGGGGGGATGGGCCCCATCCCCTGATGTGGTTCCACACAAGGGTGGTGCAGAACACTGCAGGACCAGAGGAGTAGGCAGTTCAAGGTTGGGTCCCAGATGTGCTGGCCAGATGTGGTGGGACAGGTGGATCTGCTGGGATCTGCCTACCCAAATGTGCTATGGTGTTAAGGTTTTTCAAGGTGTATTGGTTAATCATGAGGAAAACATTTCAACATTAATTATAACAGCATGCATGCATGTTCCAATTAATCAGGAACAACAGAACTGGGGAAATTGCATGGCAAACAGCACACATGCATAAATGGAATAACAGTCATTATTGTAACAGCAACATTTACGGCAACAAGCCACCAACAATTGAATTTCAACAAGGTATGTTAGTATTGAACCATTTAAATATATGAAAAATAATAGGTCAAATGTCCGAACATTAGGTTTTGAGAACAACAAATCTGTAGTATATGAATAATAATTACTGAAGCAGATAAGGGGTGGGAGGAGAGAAAATAGTCCATTACCAACTGTATAGGCTTATATTTTTCACAACAGTACTGCTCAATACTCTACAGGTCTGCCCTCACTTTGCATCTACCTGAGGCCTATAGCTATCATAGCATGTACATACCTGTTAATCTGTTGACCTGGAATGCTATGGGGCAAGCTGTGGCAACTGTAGGTACATAAGTAGAGGAGACTAGTACATGGCAAGGTTACATATATGACTAACAATGTGTACCCTGCACTGGTGTTGTGTGTGCTAATGGCATACTTCTACTGGATTTAGATATGTGTGCAAGGTTACTGGCAGCAGTGATCAGTAGCCATGACAGTGTGACACTTGAGAGACATGTATTGGAAAGAGTGCATAGTGTATATAGCTATCCTGCTGTCATTTGTTGGCATGGGGCTGGGGACTGGAACATTTGAACACAGTTTATTAGTATATCCTTCATACAGCTAATACAATAAATTTCTTTATTTGTGATCCCTCTGTTGAAAATATCTGTTAACACTACCTGACAGTTTCTACAAATACTCAGGATTACTTGTATGTCACTATGAACACATCTTCGTACCAGTCCCTGGATCCAAACCGTGGTCTGTATGTGCAAAATGTAACAAGAGAGATGTATGTATTTCTCATCATGCTGAGCTACTGGAGTACTGCTGTCTGCTGCTTGACTGATTTCTGCCTACAACTCACTTGGTCACACATTCTGACCTTGTAATATAAGAGGAGTGTCACAGTGTCATGTGTGGTATAAATTTAATCCCTAGTGGATGTGATTATGTGTGATCTATACAGACCATAGCAGGTCACTGGGTTGCATAACCAACCCATACACATTTGCACATCATATATTTGTAGTCTCCACCTATTGCAGTCTCGTACTAGTCGTCCTGTGTGGTCCTCCATGTTATGAGTCCTCTTCTCTGCAGCTGTGGGGAGAAAACACACCATTATGCATAGCTGTCTATCAGATATTCATACTATAATTTGATACATCACCTGTAGATATACTTGCAAACTTATGGGCCCAAGCATTTTGGATCCATTCGGCCAAGAGTGCTCCTTCCTCCATCTCGGTTCATCATAATGATGCTGGGCCTGCTCACCACTTCGAGGGATGCCAGTGGCATTGGTGAGCTCACATGCCAGATGGTCTTAGGCCTCCAATTTGTATTCTGAGCCCTGGTATTGGCCTACAGTGGTCTGTCATCATGGTTCTTCACAAAGTGTCCAGTCATGACCCTGAATTCAAGGATGCCCCAGCATTGTGCCCAAAAGCTCACTCACTCTCCTGCATCTGCCATATTGCCTACAGGGGTCAAACTCTAACAGGTTCATATGATCATAACTAGGCTACTGGCCTTGAGGACCTTATAAGGCTAGGCAAGAGTTTAGCCCATGTATAGACAAATCAGCAGGGACACAGGTGGAATCCCAGGGATTTATTTTCTATTTCCCATCCAGTTATCCAGGTTGCACTTAAAAAGGGGTAAAGAGGTACTCTGCTTGATGCAGAGATGGAATCTATTCCATAGATGGGGGAATCTCTGTGACACAAATCTGTCCCACCTACAAGTCCTATAGATGTCACAGACCAGGTTGAGTCTGCATGTGCAGGTTACTTGAGTGAAGCTTGACTTGTGGATACCTTGCAGTCCCATCAAGGCAAGGTCCGAGATCACCTTGTATGCCAGGCAGAGGTCACCACTGAGGAGTCTGGCATGGAGTGGAGGGATAGGGCTTTTAGCCTATCTGTATATGGTAGATTTTTAAGGGCCTGGATTCTCCTGGTGAGGAACCAATGTGGTCTCTCCAGCTGCTGCATGTGCTTTGCGAGGCACATGCTGAATGGGAAGTTGTACTGAATAATGGGTCTTATAAGTGAAGAATATATAGACGGTATGACCTCCTTGTCCCTGGATGAGATACTCTTACTTATGAGGTGGGCCATGTTGGAAGCTTTCTGTACTATGGAAGCAACATGGTGGTCAAAAGTCAGGTTGCTATCAATCTGGGTGCCCAAATCCCTCAGAACTGACTGCGTGCTTAGGACATTGTTATTAATGTGATAATTTGTTGGGACATCACTCTCCCCAAAGGGGATGATGATGCATTTCTTTGTATTCAGCTTGAGGCCATGTTTCTGGCACCAGTCATTTGTTTGGGTGAGACCCTCTTGGAGGATGTCCACATCACTAGGGGAATTGATGACAACTCCCAGCCTGCAGTCAACTGCAAACTTGGTCAGCCATAGCCCATTGGTTTTGGTCTGCACCTCAGAAAAGTATATAACACATAGCAGAGAGCCCAAGAACAAACCATGGGGTACACCACTTGATATGGGTCTCCTGCTTGAGGTGGCTTCCCCTATTTTGACTAGGTGGGTTCTATCAGTGAGCCAGTTAGCTACCCATCTGGTAACATATGGATTGATGCCTAGTTGAGAGAGTTTATCTATTATGCCTGAGTGGGGAATAGTGTCAAAGGCTTTGGCCAGGTCAAGGTAAGCAGTGTGCACTGTCTTCCCCTCATCTGTGGCTTTGGTGACTGTCTCAAAAAGTCAACCAAATGTAACAGACATGACCACCCCTTCATGAAGCCAAACTGTGTGGGATCAAGTGTTTGGAGTTTGCCAATATCCTTGTTAATGAATTCTATGATAATCCATTCCATGGCCTCACAGATCAGGCTAGTTAGGCTGATGGATCTATAATTTCCTGGATCAGTGAATACTCCTCCTTTGTGTAAAGGGATGACAGTGGCTGTCCTCCACTCAGCTGGGACAAAGCCAGTAGTCAGACTTTGGTTGAATAGGGCACCTAATGCTGCTGTAAGTTCCTGCCTGAGTTCATGTAGGAAGTAACCTGGGATGTTATCAGGTCCTATGGAGGCTGTATATTTTGCCTTTGAGAGAGTAGTGATGACCTCATCCCTAGATATAAGGGGAAAGGGCAAGTACTCAGAATGTCCTGATTTACTGATGGGGGGACAGAGGGGTGAATTTTTCACTGAATCTGTCAGCCAGCAGGTTTGCTATATCTATGGCATTTGTATATGTGGTGTCCTTGACCACCAGTTCTAAACGGATCTGGGTACTACCTTTAAGATTATGGACATACATGAAGAAGGCGTTATGATTGTCTCTAATAGATGTGGCCAATCTGGACTCAAAGTTTGCTTTGGAGGATTTTACTAGTGCTCTTATTTGCTTGTTTAGGCTAAGGAGAGATTGCTTCCAATTGGCACCTGCTCCTTGTTGGTCCTGGACAGCAATTTATTTCTTTTGTTATAGAGTTTATTTATTGCAGATGTCCACCAGATAGGTTTACTCTCCCTTGTGAAGGATGATTTAGTCCTGTCAGGTATTCCTGATTCCATGCATCTATATAAATGCTCATATAGTAATTTGGTATAGTTTTGGATATTGGTGCCAGTTCCTAGAGAGGGGGAACGGGCTGTGAAGCTATTTATACCATCCCTCAAGAGGCTATAATCAGCTTTGGAAAAGTTTTTTGTTTGACCCTAGCTAGAGTGGAGTCACAGGAGTTGGTGACTTCAAACATGACTGCTTTATGGTCTGATCTTACAAGGGAGAATGATACTGCAGGGATGCTGCAGTGGTTACTCATGTTGGTTAATATCAAGTCCAAGATATTATCACCTCTTGTGGGGGTATCGACTAGCTGTTCCAAAGCATTTGCATTGACAAAATTGAGGAATCTCTGAGCATTTGTGTTCTGGCATGAGTAGTACTTCCAGTCTATGTTTGGGTAGTTAACGTCACCCAGGATCAGGGTAAAGGGTTGAATCTTGATAGATTCAAAGAGGTCTAGATAGGCAGTTTGGGCATCTTGGATCAGATTTTGGAGCTGGTAGCTAGCTATGATTTTTATAGGGGTCTTGTCAATGGTTCACTGCATCTAGAGTGTCTCCTGTGCATCATACAGTTTGACCAGCCTGGAGGTGTGTATGTCTTTAATATATATTGAAACTCCACCTCCTTTGGCTTTACTAGCCACAGTTTGGGGTCTGAATGTAAGTTAGGATGAGTAACCAGGTATGGCTGGGGTGATCTCTGCAGCTTTGAACCAGGTTTCTGTGACTGCGCAGATGTCAGCATTTTCCATGGTTAAGACTGCTTGCAAGAAGTGCAGTTTCCTGTTTAGACTCCTAGCCATTAGCAGTATGACCTTTAATTTGGGTTTTGTTGCAATTGTTATGCTGGTAGTTTTAACCTAATCACTTTTCTGCCATTATTCCTGCCTGTGCAGTTTAAATAAGGCCATATTCCCACCCTTTGCCATCATTGGACCATTTTCAAAAATGCTGAGCAAAGCTGAGCAGTGCGCAAACCCACTAAGCTGAGTTGAGCAGTGCTTAAGGTGGTAAATGCTGAGCAGTGCTTAGCAGTGTGCAAATCTGCTTAGTTGAGCTGAATACTGCTTAGAATGGGACTTCTTAGCAATGCTCAAATCAGCTAAGTAGAGCTGAGCACTTCTAAGTATTGCTTTGACAGGTCCTGTTTAAACATTGCTTAGCTTGGCTTAGCAGTGCTTAGCAAAACTGAGCTAAGGGCAAATAAACATTTTCATTTAAAAAAAGAAGTCAGAATTGAATATTAATTACTCATTACTGATACATTATTATTAAATATATATATTTTACTTAAGCAATAACCGATGACATTGGTGTGGTATATTAAGATTTACCCATGGTTGTTGTGGTTTAATCATGAGGGCGAAGCCTGAGTGATTAAATAAAGGCAACTGTGGGTAAATCTTAATATACTACAACCACGGGGTCAGTTATTGCTATTATACAATGACATTATTTAAGAGAAAATATTTACTTTTCTTAAACAAATGTCTTCATATACCAGCGCTGTGCTGTCCTTCCATGATTTTGCAGTATCCTGGGGCTTTTTCTGATGTACTGCACATGCGTATGGGACTTGCGTTCCCACACATACCCAGTACATCAGTGCTTTACAAAGGAAGCAACGCAGAAAAGAAGGTCTCCATTGCTCCATTTTTGTTTTCTATTTTTTTTATATACAAAAAAAA
This sequence comes from Protopterus annectens, assembly GCF_019279795.1. Lineage (NCBI taxonomy): Eukaryota > Metazoa > Chordata > Ceratodontiformes > Protopteridae > Protopterus > Protopterus annectens. The sequence goes on along the minus strand of NC_056745.1, from coordinate 552,156,022 downwards.
ATGTCGGACAGTTTAGAGGTAGGAGAGAAAGAGAATGGAGGAAATACAAGGAAAATCAGGTACGTGTCTCTAGTTTTGAATAACTTACCTGATTTTCCTAGTATTTTCCCTGTCCTGTCTCTCTGCAATGTCCGGAGTCCGGATTATGGGTTTTTTTTGTTTTGGTTAAAAAAATAAAAAATAAAATTACACTATATAGCAATGGAATAAAGTCGGGGCAACCGGACCTTTTTCCATTGGCATATACTAAGATTTACAATGGGTACGCTGATTGGGCTGAACAATCAGCATGTTCGTTTTGGAATATCAATGACCAGTCATTATATAATTTACATGATCTCCCCATGTGCTTTCATAACATTACCTTGGGTGTGACTGTACTGTATGGGACACTTGTGTTTAAATGGGGTTTTTCACCTTACATCTCCACTGACACTGGGAACTTGGACCAGTTACACTACCCTGGTTAACAAATATTAATTACTACATCACTAAATAAAATAAAAAAAAATAATATAAAACTGCTTTCCCATGTAAAAGCTTAATGTTCTGTCTTGGTATTCGAACCATGCACCTACTACATGCCAAGCTGTGAATCTAACCACTAAGCTAACTCAACTGTGCAAATTTCAGCTATACATTTGTATATAGCCTTTTGATAAGTTTAAGCACTGCTGAGCAAGGTGCCCCCCTTGCAAACCTGCTCAGCTATGCTTAAACTTTCAGGAAAAATAAGAAAAGAAAATTAAACATTAATTTAAATTTAAACTGTTAACATTCACATTATTAGATGTGTACAGGGACACTTTCTTTCTTGTTTTAGTGCTGTAAAGCACTTTTACAATGCAGGGAGTGTGTTACAGGGGTCTATGTTAAATAATCGAATGCTTAAGAAAGCAAATGATGATTTATCGAACCCATATAAGCAAAAGCATACAATCTCAAACACTTAGAACAGCGATTTTTTCCAAGGGAAAAAAATCACTGTTCCACAAAAAAAAAATTAATTCATTAATTAAAACATTACATAAAGTGGGGGGCTTTGCCCCCCCCACATCTCCCTACTTAAATATACCAATTCCAAGATCGCACTACAGTCACAAAAATGGAAAATTAATGGAAGCGGCCAAGTGATTTCTTTCCCAGGGAAAGAATTTGCTTATATGCCATTTCGCTATTTTGCTTTTACATGCTTTCAAGTTCGAGCAAGATGCATTCAAAAGAATGCGTCATCAATCATTTAATAGGAACCTGTGTTACAGATACTGTGACACACCTGTACATGACATGACTTCACATTCCTAAGCCTCTCAACTGTACAGATTTTCATATGATGTCCAGATTTATAGGTTCATACTAGGCTATCTGCCCTAGGGCATTTATAAGCCTAGCCAGAGTGTGTTTGGCTTTCGCCACCCATTTTAAATGAATTTTGCTATGCCCTTTTTTGAGGTTAGTATACTGTGCCTCTGTCTAACAGTGACACAGAAGTGATACCCGGGGTAAACCTACTATCTCCCATCCACTCATCAGGATTCCTCTTGAAGAGAGTCAATGAGGGACTCTGCCTAACCTGGACTGGGATTTTATTCCAGAGTGAAGGGAGCCTCTGGGTTATGAATCTGTCCCTCCAGCATGTTCTATTTATTTCAGTGCAGAGGTTCAAGTCTCTCGAGCGCGTAGCACGATGGGATTTGGATTTTCTGAGGTGCAGCATGTCCATTAATTCCGGGTTGGACATGGCTTTATACATCAGGCACAGATCGCCTCTGACAGGCGGTATGCCACTGAGTAGAGCTGGAGTTTCTTTAACCAGGCAGCATATGGCATCTGTTTGTGCCCTTTGATCCTCTTGGTGAGGTACTTTTGGGGTCTTTCCAGTTGCTGCAGGTGTCTGGTAAGGTACATCCCAAAAGGGGCATTGTACTCAATTATGGGCCTGATGAGGGATGAGTAAAGAGGCACGATGACCTCCCCTGATCTAGATGTGAATCCCTTCATGATTAGGTGGGCTATATAAAATGTTTTTCTAACCACTTTGGCCACGTGGTTGTCAGATGAGAGATTGCTATCAACTTGGGTCCTCAGGTCCCTAATTGCTTCTTCCGTACTTAATGGATTACCACCTATGTGGTAATTAGTGAGCACTTTGTTTTTGCCAAAGCGGATGACTATACACTTTTTGGCATTAAGCTTGAGGCCATGGCTCTGGCACCAGCTGTCTGTTTCTATGAGGCACTTTTGTAGGATGCTTGTGTCGGCTGGAGAGTCTATTGTGGCGCCCAGTTTGCAGTCATCTGCGAACTTGGTCAGCCACAGTCCTTCCATGTTAGCCTGTACCTCCGAGAAATATATACCGAATAAGAGAGGTCCCAGGACTGAGGCTTGTGGGATGCCATTTGTAACTGGTTTGGAGTCTGACATGGCTCCAGCAATTCTAACCATGTGGGTTCTGTCCTTAAGCCAGTTTGCAACCCATCTAGTGATATAGGGGTTTATATTTAAGCTGGTGAGCTTATCTATAATGCCCGAGTGGGGTATTGTATCGAAGGCTTTTGCAAGGTCCAGGTAGGCTGTGTGGACCACCTTCCCCTCGTCAATGGCCTTGCTGACTGTTTCAAAGAAATCAACCAGGTTTAAGAGGCAGGATCTGCCCTTAACAAAGCCGAACTGGGTAGGATCCAGTGTCTGTAGGTCCCCAATATCTTTATTTATGAGGTCCATGATGATCCTTTCCATAGCTTTGCAGACCAAGCTAGTCAAGCTTATGGGGCGATAGTTTCCAGGATCCGTTGAGAAAGCACCTTTGTGGAGAGAGACCACTGTTGCTGTACACCACTCTTTGGGTACATATCCTGTAGTAAGGCTGAGATTGAACAGTAGTTTTATGTTTGGGTTTAGTTCTTCTTGGAGTTCATGTAGGATGCAGCCCGGGACACCATCTGGTCCCATTGATGCTGTGTTTTTTGCTTTGGAGAGGGCGGCTCTTACCTGAGCATCTTAGATGTCAGGGGGGCAGCACTCTGCTGGGATAGATATTTGCCCTTTTGGTGGGGAAGGGGGGGAGAAGTTTGCGCTGAACCTGTCAGCTAGGATGTTGGCAATGTCTGTGGGTTCGGTGTATTTTTGTCATTTTGGACTAATTCTGAGCATATCTGGGAATTCCCACCCAGGTTCCTAACATAACTAAAGAAAGCCTTGTGATTATCCTTAGTGTCCTGTGCAATTTTTCTCTCAAAGCTGGCCTTAGACGATTTTATGAGTGCCCATAGTTTTTTGCTAATACTGATCAGAGATGCCTTCCCTTTTTGGGATTTTGCTCTATCATGTAGTAGCTTCCTCCTTCTATTGTATAGTTTGTTTATGGCTGGGGTCCACCAGACAGGACGCCTAACTTTGGAGGATTGGGTCTTGGTTTTATTTGGGATTGCATGATCCATGCATTCCTGAAGGTGTTCATAGAATGCTTTTATAAAGGATTCTGCGGTCTGGGCCGTATTTTCCACAGGCCCAGGGGCTTTGAAGGATTCCACCTCGGTTTTGAGGAGTGTGAAATTTGCTTTAGAGAAGTTTTTCACTGTGGTTTTCGGGCAGGGGCTGGGGTCGGGATGTGAATATCTAGTGAGATTAGTTTATGGTCTGATCTTACCAGTGAGGGATATACTTCTGGTCTGGAGCATAGAGTCCCCATGTTGGTGATGATCAGGTCCAGTATGTTTTCTCCTCTTGTGGGAGTGGCAACAAGTTGTTCCATAGCATTTGAGTTTATAAAGTCTAGGAACCTTTGGGCTAGTGTGTTGGAGCTAGAGTAATGCTCCCAGTCTATGTTAGGGTAGTTGAAGTCGCCCAATATAATGGTGTTTGGAGAGACCTTCATATTTTCCAGTGTTCTCAGGAAGGCCGAGTGGGGTTCCTGGGTTTGGGAGGGTGGTCTGTAGCAGGCTATAAACTGGAAGGCAGTTTTACCCACTGTTAGTTGCACATGGATAGTCCCTTATGCTTTGTGCTGTGCCACCAACCTGGAGGTGTGGGTATCTTTGATGAATATTGATACCCCCCCTCCTTTTTTAGTTCAGTCCAAGTTTTGGGACCAAAAAACATGGTATGAGGTATAACCTGGTAGTGCTGGGGTGCTCTTGGGAGCCTTGAACCAGGTTTCTCTTACTGCACAGATATTGATGTTCTCCATCCTAAGGAGAGTTTCGAGTGCATGCATCTTGAGGTTTAGACTTCTGGCATTGAGTAGCATTACTCTTAGTTTCTTATCCCTTGTGATACCTATGGAGGTGGGTTTGTCTTTTGAGCCTTGCCTAAAAAAGGCACTATGGGGGTGGCAAGAGCCTTTGCCAATATCCGAAAGCCCAGGGGTGACAGGTGCAAGCCGTCCCTAGTGAAGCATCGTGACTTGTCGAGCATGTCATCCCAGGCAAACAGGCAGTGGATCCCCTTTGAATGACACCAATACTTAAGCCAATTGTTGAAATTGATCATCTTGTCTTCATATTGTGGCATCATTCTTGGTGAGGGTGAGATGCTACTCAAGGTCAAGGTCATACCGGCTTGGGCTACATGCTCAGAGAGCTCCTCTATGTCTCTTTTCATGTAGTCCAGGGAGGTACGTCTCAGGTCATTTACACCAGCATGGACAATGACTGAGTCATATTTGTACTTGCCTTGGAGTGACCTGAGTGCTTGTGTTATGTGGTGGATCCTAGCGCCCGACAGGCAGCTCACCATGACCTTCTCCTTGTTCAGCCTGGTGAGCGGGACGTCAGTGTGCCTGACGATAGAGTCACCTATTACAAGTGTATCAGGTGTGTTGTTTAGCCTTAAGGACTGTGACTGTTCGGCACACTGGCTTTGTGAGCTATGTTGCACGTGTTTTGTTTTGGGGTAGCGGTTGCTTCGGTGTCTGCTTTGGAGGTCTCTGCTGCTTAGCCAGATTTTTATTTAGAGCCTCCGAGTATGTTTTTGTGTGTTTATGTGTTTGGTTTGCTGTCGTGGTAGGTCTATGTGAGACTGGAATTGTAGTGAGTGTGGTTTCCTTCTCCTCCTGACTGGTTACGCCAGTACTGAGTTGAGAGAGCTTAGCCTCCAGTTTGGCTATATGGTTGCATCTCTCACATGTGTTGGAATTTGTTGGGAGGAGGAGAGGGTTGTCTGTGTACGAAGCAGTTGTAACATTGCCTCAAGATTCCCAGATTCACCAGCTGGACCGGAGAGGAGATTGACAACTGACCTTTGGACATGCTGGAATAGTATTGGGAATTCCTTTATAATTGAAAAAAAGGGCCAATGGGGAACAAAGTACTCAAGGGGAGTTTGTGAGGGTGTAGTGCTTTTAATTTTTTAGTGCTGACTTATATAATTGCTTTAGTGAGCAAGTGCCAGGCTTTAGAGTGGGAATAGGGTGTTTATTTTGAGAACTAGATCAGTTCTAAGGGAAAAAGTGAAGAGCAGACTTTGTGGAGCCGAGAATGGTTTAAACCCAATTAAGCAGCGCTGCCCGATGCTGCGCTATGCGCAAAATTGCGCAAAGCCACGCTAAAGCGGGTTTTATACAGGGGGACTTGAAAGAGCTAGAAATTGGCCCAAAACGGCCAATAGACTACCAGATTCTTGTGCTGGGAACACTCTTCCAGGGATAGATAGGCTGCTCCAAGCTTCCCACTGCCACTGGTGAACAAAGAAGCCTCCCTTTATCCAAGAAAGGAAATGGGCAACACAGGAACTTTCCAAAAGTCCAGAATACAGTAAAGCCTGTATTTGGACTACTCTAGGTCAGGAAAGACGGGAAACAAGGATAATTTTTTTTTTTGCAACAAACAGCAGGAAAATGCAATATATATGTAACACAAGCTAGCGCACTTGAGTGTGTAGCCTCAACAGGTAAAAGCAACAAACAGGACAAACTTTAAAAGTGCAGGTGCAAAAACAACTTTAAACAGTTTAAAACAGTTCAAGAAGCAGAAATGCTTGCAGTTTAGCTAGATCGGACAGTTGCCCAGGTAGTAGCAGGAAAACAAACACTTTTATCAGGTTAGCAGTCACTCTTTTAGCCTCTCTGCTGCTAGCAAAACTCTGCAGAACCACAAGGAGCTTGACTGAGTAGTAACAAGTGCAAAAACCTCGCCAAAGTGGGTTTTATACAGGGGGACTTGAAAGAGCTAAAAATTGGCCCAAAACGGCCAATAGACTACCAGATTCTTGTGCTGGGAACACTCCTCCAGGAATAGATAGGCTGCTCCAAGCTCCCCACTGCCACTGGTGAACAAAGAAGCCTCCCTTTATCCAAGAAAGGAAATGGGCAACACAGGAACTACCAGATTCTTGTGCTGGGAACACTCCTCCAGGGATAGATAGGCTGCTCCAAGCTCCCCACTGCCACTGGTGAACAAAGAAGCCTCCCTTTATCCAAGATAGGAAATGGGCAACACAGGAACTTTCCAAAAGTCCAGAATACAGTAAAGCCTGTATTTGGACTACTCTAGGTCAGGAAAGATGGGAAACAAGGATAATTTTTTTTTTTTTTTTTGCAACAAACAGCAGAAAAATGCAGTAAATATGTAACACATGTTAGTGCACTTGAGTTTGTAGCCTCAACAGGTAAATGCAACAAACAGGACAAACTTTAAATTACAAGCGCTAAAGCTGGCTTTAAAGCAGGGGATTAGAAAGAGATAGGAAATGGCCCAAAACGGCCAATAAGCTACAGGTCACTGGGCTGGAACCACTCCTCAAGGGACAGATGGGCTGCTCAGAGCTCCCCACTCTCACTGGTGAACAAAGAAGCTTCCTCCTATCCAAATAAGGATATGGGCAACACAGGAACTATGACACAGCCCAGAGATCAGCAATACCTGAAGACTGGACTATTCTAGTTCAGTAAAGGCGGGAAACAAGGATTTTTTTTTTTTTTTTTACAAAGTAGCAGAAATTAGGTACAGAAACACAATAAATGCTTTAATTCAGCTAGCACACTTGAGTGTGTAGCCGACCAGTTAAACTAAGCAAAAACAAACTTTAAAAGTGCAAAAAACTCATAAATACAGACAGGAATGCAATAAAACAACTTTGCAGAGCTTATTTAGTTAAAGAAACAGAGAAGTCTATATATACAGAAAAGCAGCTAAAACACACAAACACTTCAGATGCAGTGCAACCTAGACCACTTGAGTTGTAGCAATATTAAGGCGATGAGCTAATGACACTAGACTGGGAGGAGTGTCACAGATCAGATTTACAGTAGGGGCAGGCAACTGCAAAGCCACCAAGTATAAGAGCAAGACACCAACTGGGAGGGAGGGTGGGAACAATAGCCTACAGACAGTAGCACTAGAGAAAGCACAAACAGATAAAGATTTGTAAAGATACAGAATGCTTTTAACTGCAGACAAATCAGTTACTTGTGCAGATTAGTTAATAGTAATAAAATACCCTCGAAGACTAAAAAGCAGACAATAAAAGTGCTATATATTAATTGTTAAAAACAATAATCTGTATAAATAATCGAAAAAAAACAGGATACTTGTATATCTCAGCTAAAAGCTGCGGTCAACAACTTATCCACTCTGCTCAGTGTGTATAGGCAGAAACCCTATCAAAGTTAGGGCTTAAATACCAGAAGAACAACTTTTTTTTTACAAGAACACAAAAGAACCAGCCCCACTCAGCAGACTATTAACACAATCTAGCAAAGTTAAAGAGGCTTCAGCTAGAAGCAATAGCCTACAGACAGTAGCACTAGAGAAAGGACAAACAGATAAAGATTTGTAAAGATACAGAATGCTTTTAACTGCAGACAAATCAGTTCCTTGTGCAGATTAGTTAATAGCAATAAAATACACTCGAAGACTAAAAAGCAGACAATAAAAGTGCTATATATTAATTGTTAAAAACAATAATCTGTATAAATAATAAAAAAAAAAACAGGATACTTATATATCTCAGCTAACAGCTGCGGTCAACAACTTATCCACTCTGCTCAGTGTGTATAGACAGAAACCCTACCAAAGTTAGGGCTTAAATACCAGAAGAACAACTTTTTTTTTTTACAAGAACACAAAAGAACCAGCCCCCACTCAGCAGGCTATTAACACAATCTAGCAAAGTTAGAGGCTTCAGCTAGAAACAATAGCCTACAGACAGTAGCACTAGAGAAAGCACAAACAGATAAAGATTTGTAAAAATACAGAATGCTTTCAACTGCAGACAAATCAGTTACTTGTGCAGATTAGTTAATAACAATAAAATACACTTGAAGACTAAAAAGCAGACAATAAAAGTGCTATATATTAATTGTTAAAAACAATACTCTGTATAAATAATCAAAAAAAAACAGGATACTTATATATCTCAGCTAACAGCTGCAGTCAACAACTTATCCACTCTGCTCAGTGTGTATAAACCCATATTCTTGGTCTGTTTGTCATGGGATTGTGTTTCCCTGGCAAATCAGTGAAAAATCATTAAAGACTGCAGTTAGAAAATATTGACGGGCATTTGAGTTTCACACATCATACTTGTTAGAAAGTCCATGCTAATGCAAGACCTGTCATTCTATCAACTTTCTAAGTTTGTAAGGGCAATATTTAAAAACTGTTCCCTATTTTTGGGTTTTTGTCCCACTATTGGCTTTTCTATGAAATGCCCGAGGTCACTTTCTTTATTGTAAAGTGCCATATGGCACTTTCAGAGTGCAGGGGCTGTGTCACAGTACCTCTCACACATCCCCTGCATTGCATTCAGTTGCCATTCATAATTTCAGTGTCTGCGGATACTGTTTTCTAATGTATAGTGCCATATGGCACTTTCACAATGCAGGGGGTGTGTCACAGGACCTGTCACACACCCCCTGCATTAATTTCACTTGCCATTCACTATTTCAGTGTCCACAGACATTGTTTTCTTTTGCCACATGGCACTTTGTCAGTGCAGGGGGTATGTTACAGATCTTTGGGCACTGTAACACACCCCCAGGACTCATTCAGTATCCATGTCTGTGGCTCCATCTCAGTAGCACACATTCATTAATATGTAAGGTGCGCTGCCAAGAGGAGGATGCAGACATGGACACCGTTCACTCCATGTAGGAATAACGCTATTCCTACATGGAGTTTACTGAATCCTGGGGCATATCTTTTTTTTTTGCACTGCAGTGCCTACATTTCTTAAAACTGAACAAGGAGAAAGAGAGAAGAAGGGAGAAAGAAAAAACAGGAGTACCTATTTACATTAGTATCCTCATTACACTTAAAAAATAACTGAAATAACTTTATAACATGCAAAGAAAATCATGCACTATTTAAATAGTACTATTAACAAAAAAATGTTTTACTTAGTTATCCCTCCTCTTCTCCTCTCCTGAGTATTTTTCCAAATATTAATGACATAAAGTAGGGCATATGCTTTAGAGTCACCTACATGTTTAACAGTGTCCAAGAAATCCAATATTTCCAGATTTTCTTGTTCTATTTCTGTTCATCTCCATCTCACAAACTCTGTGTCTGTTTCATTTCCAATTCCTCTAGTCAACAGTTGTGCATTTTTCCCCTCTCTCAAGCATTTTCCTTTGAAACACTGGAAAAGGTTTCACTGGACAGCCTCTCTCACTGTGGCCTTTATTACCAGAAGAACAAGAAGTGGGATAGCCTCTTCTTTCACAGCTCACATTTTGTTGGATAAACTTTTGTATTTCTTCCTTAGTGTGTACTTCATCAAAAAAAAAAAGATTTTGTTCCTCCAGGGAAAAATATTTTGAAGATAACCAAGTATAGCAATTTGAAACTCACACATGCTTCTCAACATTCCCTGAGTAATGGAATAAATTTACTCCTGTTCTGTCTGTTGTACAATGAGCAGTCATTCTTTACAAACACTCTGCTGTCTCCCACTTTTCATACTTTGTCCTTCTGCCACAGTTTTGTCAAAATCAACTCCTTCTGCTGGTAAGATTGCATTTTAACTAATAAAAGTTCTAGGTTGTTTTCTCATTGCCAGGTTTGGTGCATATACCCAACATGCCTTTTCAATTAACGATTCCTGTTGTGAAACACCAGTCCAGTTGCTTATTTGTGCTTTCATAAAATTAATAATGTCTGTTCCTTTCAGCTTCTCTGGTACAGCAGAAAATCTCAGGTTTTCCCTATGTGCTCTGTTCTCTATTTCTGTTATTTTTGAAACATCTCTTCTTGTGCAGTTTCATATTCAGCCAGCCTTTTCTTCATTTCGACATCTGAGTTTTGCAGTTTTATCACTTTAACTGAATATCTGTTTAAAGCTTCTTCCATTTTTCCCAGCCATTTACTGTTTCAATTGATATACTTCATCAGTGTTTCATTTATTTTAGTCAGGTGTATGTGCAGTGGCCTTATACTTTCCTCTAGGTTACTGGAAGTCGTGTCTAGAGCTTGCACTGCTTTTTGATGAACAGCTGCAGTACTTTTTTCATTGTTTTTTTGTCACCTTTTGTAGCTGATTTTTGTTCAGGTCCTCTATATTTCTTTTTTTCCTGGCATCCAAGTAGTGCTCTTACTAACCAGTCACTGAAATTTACCCAGAAATCTAGGTCCACTGATTTTCTCTGCTAAGTTTCTGTTTTCACATAGGGAGAGCTAGAATTAAGCTGTTAGTCGATGTGCAGCCATCTTGGAATTCCTCAACTTTGGAGTATCTTTATCATCCAGTAGAACAACATGATACATGTCACTTCCCCACTGACTCTTGGTGCTTGAAATGCAGGAAACAACCAAAACAAAATATTCAGCACTTTAAGAACAAGCACACTAGTAAATCACAAAATTGAGTGTAGCCAATAGCTCAAAATGAACATTTTTCATTTAATTACCTGTCTCACTAAAATGGCATTCTAGTCATGCAGGAAACATGTACAAACCAGTTTGACACTGATGAAGGTGGGTGTGACCACTGAAACCAGCTTGGGGAAGTAAAACATCTGTATGGGATTTTTGAGAGACTGGCTGCTAAATGAATTAAGCTGATTTTTAACTATTGGGTTCTCTGAATACCTGTTTGCTCTTCCATGAAGAGATGAATGTTTTGTTTTGGTCATTTATGCCTCATTTGTACCATCTGTGTTGTCCTGTTCTTGAACTAGCCAGGCTCAAAAGATGCTGAAACTTACAAACCAGTGAAACCCTTGAAGCAGCACATTTTCTTGACTGCTTCTTTCATCACTGCTTCATTCAAGAGGATAGCTCCACTAGTCCAGCAGCAACATTCCTGATTGTAGTCTTGGTTTGACAGTGGAGATGCAGTTCTTCTTTAGAGATCTTTTACAAAGGACCACTGTTTTCTGGTGGTGTCAAATTGAGTTTCTAGTTAGAGGTCTTTTAAGTTCTCTCCTAGAAGAATACTCACATCCCAGTTGCCTAGCGACTCTTGGATAAAACTAAGCACAAGTACACAAATCAGCCAAACACATTTACTCAAAAGATGGTTTGATGCAATTTCTGCAATGAAGCAATATTTCAGCAAGGTCCCCGCACTCCACCCTCCTCTTACTTTATTAGTATTCTCACTCCTGAGGTCCCCCAGGTCAGAGAAAGTGATTTTAAAAAGACCACAATAAAACTGCTTCAATTTTTCTTCAAAATACTACAGCCTGAGTTCATAGAAACTGATACTGGTTGAGCCTGCACATACAAAGCAAGGAAAAATTAGGAAACAATGTATCAAACAGAGGAAAAAAATAGCAAACAGGTATCACACAGCCATAAAGAAGTAGGGATGATAGCCTTTCCTTCCATTTGAGGCTAGAGTTTCTACTCCTAACTCTTTCTGGTTCCCGATGGTATGGACAGATATTTATGTTTTACTGTTGCATTAATAACTCCTTGGTATTTCATGCTGTGGAATCCCTTGACCAACCCAAATACCGGAAACTTTTCCCTCCTCCTATTTGGCTGGTAGACACCCTCCCCTCCAATGTCTGGGTATAAGGGTCATCAGCCAGTGCCATTTTCATAGTTCATTCATGTAGTCAGATCCTGATTACAGATCTGTTATGTCACTGATCAAAATCCAAGAGTTTGAACTGCAATCAACATAAGTACCCCTTTGGGTAACTATTTTTCTTAGTACTGTATGATTAGATGTCCATTGTCAAGACTTATACTTGCTTGGATTGTGGAAAATAAATCCCTCACCACAACTTTCACACACTGTATCTTTTTTTCTTAGGCTTGGAGCACAATGTGCCCACATTTTCTTGGTGTTCTAATTCTAGGACAATTAAAGGTAGGGCTAAAGCTGTAGGAAAATATTTAGGAAAGGAAGTAGAGCATCAGAGGCCCATGCATATTATGGCATCTGTTGGTCAACCATTGCAAGAAGCACCCAAATCATATTAGTGTCATAGATGACAGCCAGTTGGCGTCTCCATTCCATCCAGGAGTATAGATGCCCTCACAGTCCCCTCTACTGACAGAACCTGCAGTTGAAGCCTCTACCCAGATCCTTTTTGAGTCTGATGTGTCATCAGTTCCCTGCTGTCTGCGTGGGTCAAAGGACTTGAGCCAACGGTTAGGTCTGTGATCTCTGTGCAGGTCCCAGCTTCCAACGTACATTTCAAGACTACTGATATATAGGTCAGAATTCCCCATTTGACAGACAGAACTTCAACTGACCAGAAGCAGCCATGCTCACCATTGTTATGGGTCACATACATCTAACACCAGACACAAGGCCAAACCAAAGAAGGCTATATCTAGTTTGCCTCATCCTGGGCTTTTTAGCTCATAATCTCTTAAAGCATACCTGCAGGACCTTGTCAGGCTAGTTGCAGATTTTGTGGATATTAAGAGAGCCAGACAGCTTAGCCAGAGCTGGTCCACTGCTATAGAATCTTCTCCTGGGAAAAGAAAGATGGACCTCCACCCAGGAATCCAATGATTCTTATGAATCTCAAGGCATATCTAGACAAATTTCCAATTCATATGCTGATTCAGAGTCTGACAAAAAAAATCTCCCATCAGCTTCACACTTGATTTCACCTTTGATGAGATACTCCATAAGATGTGGTAGTTCTACTGTGAGGCTAAGGATTAAACCAAATCTAAGAAAGGGATAGAGAGTTTCTTAGGCTTTGTGAGTGCAAACCTCTGGTCATTGCTCCAGTTTTGGAGGTAGTCAGCAATGTCATTCTAGACTCTTCCTCACAGCCTAACTCTCAACCACCTGCTGCTAGCAAGCCAGATAATTTCTGTAGAGTTCTGGACTCCCGCCATCACCTTTTGAAGAACCCTGTAGCAGACTCTGAGGTTGTGTCTTTGGGTCCCAAGAGAGCCAAAGATAACACCTCTAGAAACCCCTTAACAATTGAAAGAGATTTTAGGATGCTGGATAGGTTTGGCAAGAATTGGCCTGCACTTCAGCCACTCTGGCTATAAGGGCTCTTAATTACTAGTTCCATACTGACAAATGCCAGGAAACTTTCCTGGACTATTTGAAACACAAACTGGAACAGATAAAGGATAGAGCTCTCCCTAAGGAATTATTAGACATTTGTAACTCCTGCTGTCAGGATGAAAAACATTCTTTGCATTGTGGCTTTGATGCTTTAGAGGCATCTAGGGTAGCATCTGCTTCTAGGTCTGTTATCAAGAGGCATGCCTGGTTAAGGGAACAGAACCTGCCTGAGTATATTAAATCCAAAATCTTGAATGCTCCACTTGATAAAGATTTCTGTTTGAATTCAGGCCACTTTTAAGAAACTGGAGAATGAGGCTAAGGCTTTGCAGACTGTTAAGGATTTTTCGCATGTTCAACCATCAAGGTTCAGTAGGAAATATAATACAAAACCCTGGTCCTTTCCAGCCTCCCAGCCTAGGCAGTGAGAAAGGAGGACAAAGAGAGACAAAAAGGAGAGACCTCATAGGCGATTACAAGCAGAGCAAAGCACCATGCCTGCTGGGCCCTGACCACGGGGGGTAACCCTGACTCAGCCAGGTACCTCCCTTTTCCTATCAACTCAAGCCTCATCCCAACCCTACCCTCTTCCCATTCCATCAAGACTAAGAGGCAGTTTTTCCCAGTTTCTAAACAAGTGGTTGCAATTTATAAAATCAGATTAAAGACTTAATGTTACCTCTCTCCCAAGATACACAGGCATCCCCTTAATTCCTAAGGATCAATTCAAGGAGGAACAGTAATGGATCAACCTCTTCTGAACCAGGGCTTGACATTACCAGTTCCCAAGGAAGAAAAGGACACAGTTTATTATTCAAGGCTTCTTATGGTACTAATAATAGAAGGAACTTGGAGACCAATATTAGATTTTTCTTGAGACTTCCAAGATGCACATTAAATAGCAGCTTAATTCTAACTCTCCCACTGTGAAAACAGAAACTTAGCAGAGAAAACCAGTAGACCCACATTTCTTGGTAAATTTCAGTAACTGTGTAAGTACACTACTGGGATTGCCAGGAAAAAAGAAATACAGAGGACCTGAAGGAAAACCAGCTCAAAAGGTGACAAAACTATACTGTCTGGGAAAAGTACTGTAGCTGTTCATCAAAAAGTAGTGCAAGCTCCAGACATGACTTCCAGTAACCTAGAGGAAGGTACAAGGCAACTGCACACAGACCTGACTAAAATAAATGAAACACTGATAAAGTATATCAATCCAAACAATAAAAGGCTGGAAAAACATGGAAGAAGCTTTAAACAGGTATTTAGGTAGGGTGATAAAACTACAAAATTCAGAGGCTGAAATGAAGAAAAGGCTGGCTGAATATGAGACTTCACAAGAAGAGATGTTTCAAAATATATATATAATTAGAGGACAGAGCACATAGGGAAAACCTGAGATTTTCTGCTGTACCCCAGAAGCTGGAAGGAACAGACTCTAAGCAATTGGACTGGTGTTCCACAACAGGAATTACTAATTGCAATGGCACATAGTGTGTATGCTCCAAACCTGGCTATGAGAAAACGATCTAGACCTTTAAGAGGAAAGAGTCAATCTTCCCACCAGAAGAGGTTGATTACAACAAAACTGTGTTTGAAGGGCAAAATACTAAAAGTGGGAGACAGCAGAGTATTTGTGGAGAATGACTACTCATTGTACACCAGGCAGAAGAGGAGTACATTTTCACATTATTCAGAGAATGTCGAGAAGCGGGAGTGAGATTTAAACTGCTGTACCTAGCTATCTTTAAAATATTTTCCCTGGAGGAGCAATCATTTTTTGATGAAATACTTACCAAGAAAAAAATACAAACGTTTATCCAACAAAAAGTGAGCTGTGAAACAGAAGAAAATTCTGCTTCTTGTTCTTCTGGTAATAAAGACCATGAAGAGACTGTGTCAGTGAAACCTTTTCCAGTGCCTCAACAGAAAATGCTTGAGAGAGGGACAAAAGCACAAGAGACTGCTAGAATAATCAAGTGTAAGTTGGAAATGAAGCAGAGACAGGGCTTGGGAGAAGAAGATGAACAGGAATAGATCAAGAAAATCTGGAAATATTGTATTTCTTGCACTTTGTTAAACTTGTAGGAGTCTCTAAAGCTTATGCCCTACTTCATGTCATTAATACTTGCAGAATAAAATCACTAACTTGGAAACTGACAATTGTGGGATTAAAAGTAATAATTATATTTGTAAAACATGACAGAACAAGAAAATCTGGAAATATTGGACGTTTTTGGACCTTGTTGAACTTGTAGGGGACACTAAAGCATATGCGCTACTTGATGTCATTACTGTTCAGAAAAAATACTCAGGAGAGGGAAAAAGATGGAGAAGATCTGGTTAAAAGAGTATGACAAAAGAAAAATCAGTGTGTTTTTTCTCATTCTTGCATAGGGGAATGACTGGGTTAAGGCCGTTATCTTAATCTAGTAAGTTTTAAGAGAAAACAAGTAAATGAAAAAGAATATTGAAAATTAACAGGCTTTTTTTAGTAAACAGTTTTGTGTCTGGTTGTCATGTCTCTAGCAGACAATCTGATAAAGAGGAAATGGCTTGCAGAAAATATTTTCTGAAAGCATTCAAGTGTTTTCCCAGCTGAGAGAGCTCTAAAGATAAGACAAAACTAGACTTAATTGCTATACCATGCATCTTAGCATGGATAACCTTTCTTTTAGGTCAGCTTGAGTCTGTGTGTGGCTGTCAGTTTGGAACATTTGTTCTTATTAGGAGGGTAAAACTTCAATATTTGAATATGTACATAGTTTTGTGTGTTATTAAGTTAATAGGTTTTATGGGTATTGTGTGTGTGTGTATTTTTGTTTGAGGGTTTTCAATAAAACAAAAAGTTCTGTAAGATGTGACATAGGCTCAAATGGAGGTGACAAGAAACAACCGTATACAAGATTAACCTGCTAAATATTACATGCATATAACACAAAAGCTGAAAATAGATATTCAGCAAAAAAGCTGTTATACATAAAATGTAGGAATGATAATCTCTCAAGAACATAATGCTTTCTATAATGTCTTTAAACTTTAATGGTCTCACAAATAAATACAAAAATGAAAGAGTAGTGAGCTATATTAAAAATGTAGAGTGCAAATAGCTATGCTACAGGAGACACACTTGGAAAGAACTGAACATGTCAGTTTGATAAAGAAAGGTTTTCAGGATGGTTATTCAGTGGAATACCTGTGGCAAAGGAAGAGAGGAGTACTTCTATTAATTGCAAGACTAGCTCCAATAATAATAGAAGAGGATAAAAAAAATATAATAATGGTAGATTCGTAGTACTAAGGGGCTACTGGCAAGAGAGGAACATTTCACTGGCATGTATTTACATCCCCCTAAAACTGCTATAATGGAGCTTAAGAAAATTCTGAGAGAAATAATCAGCTTTCAGCTAGAAATATTACTTATTGGTGGGGACTGAAATTTGATTTGCAGTAGTGAAGATGTGTCTGGGGCCCTAGAAGGGAAGATATAACAAAAAAGGGTAGATTTTGAAAGAAATTTATGAACATATTTGGCATGGAAGATGTGAATTCAGTACTATGAGTTTGCAGTGAATTTACGTATTATTCCCCAAGATACAAAAACTGGGCTAGGCTAGACAGAATTTACATTTCGCAGGAACATGTGCATTCAGTTGAAACTCTTAATATGCATTCAATAACTATTTCAGATCATACGCCAATAATAACTAAAATAAAACACAGGGTAATGAAATAAAAATGAGACACTGGCACTTTCCTACCTATCTTTTGAAAAGAGAGGAATTTAAGGAATGGGTAGTGGAAATTATTCAGGAGTTATTAGAGAAGACAGAAATTTCTTCCAAAAATAAAGCTAAGGAGTGGGATAAAATTAAAGTAGAGTTTAAATATAGTGTGCAAATAAAAGATAGGGAGATATGGTTATGAAGCAAAACAAATTGCTTATAGGGACTGACAAATGTTAAAGTACTGCAAAATAGGGGGAATCTCACAAAACAAGAAGAAGGCCAACTGCAGAATACTAAACATCAAATAAGGGATTAAATCATTTAGAAAGATTGCTGTTAAGCAACTGTTTTTTTAAACACCTTTACTGAATTATCACTTGTGACATAGGCAAATTTACATTTACACAAAAGTAATCAAACTGTATTAAGAAATTAACAGTAACAAACATTATACTTCAAATATATTGCTATATTTTATATAACCTAAGCAACATTACATACATTTTCAATTACTGCCCCTTTTTTAAACAAGAAACATCTTTATTAAACCATCACTTATGACATAAGCAATCATACATTTATATAAATGAAAACAAACCACAACACACTCCTAGTTGCAAGCACTTTACATCACAAACCATACTGACACACTCCCACTTGCAAACATTATATATCACTTATAATCTACCCAATTATTTTCAAACATTACGTAGCTCATTTAAGTCCTGCCTTCTTTTAAACCTCATTCCTTCCCTGTATTGTTCCCATAATTCCCATTTTTTCCTATGTAGTTTGCTCCTACCCTTTTCTAAAGATCTCAATTCCAGTTGTTTTATTTCTGTTACTATATTCACTACTTCTAATATAGTTGGTTTAGATTTTGATTTACATTTTCTAGTAATTGCTTTTTTGTCAGCCACCATAATTAGACACAGCAAGACCTTACCATGTCTAGGCAATTCTGATTCTGTATCATAGCTCAGAAAAATCATCTCCCTTGTCACACCACTCTGCATCTCTGACAGTGTATCCCACAGGGAATTCTTAAAGTCTGCCAACCTACCACACTCCCAGAAAATATGTTCCCAAGTACCAGTTTCTTCCCCATCACACCTACAACATTTGCTGTCTACCTGAGGAAATTTTCTCTGAGACTACTTGAGGTATAAAAATATCTACATAAACATTTCTAAGCAAAAATCCTAAATCTTCAAGATTTGTTGCATATTTGGGAGACGTACATATATCCTCTCATTGTTTCTTTGTGAATTGATTATCCAGTCTCTCTTCCCAATCCTTTCTAACCTCCTCTGATTTCTTCCAGTATGTTGGCACTTCTCCTCCTCTCAAAATACTGTTAAGCAAAACCTTCCAGATATTTATCAGTTCTTCCATCCTAGCTTCCAAACTTCCAGAGGAATACAATCTATTCCTGGGGACTTTCCTGTAGATTGGTAACACATCACAATTGTATCTCCTCTTATCCTAACTGTTAGTAATTGAGCCTCATCGACTTCTAACTTTGGCATCTTTAATTCTTTCATAAACATTTCCATTTCCATTTCTTTTATTGATTTCTATATTTATCTGCTTTATACAGACTTTCATAGAATTTCCAAAATACTTCTAATACCTGTACAGGATCTCTTGTTGCCTTCCTTTTTATAGGCTCCCTAAGCTTGGTGACAACCCTTTCTAGTTTCTGTTGCCTGAGTTGTATTAAAAGTTTTTGTGTTCTACTGTTAATATAAAAAAACAGTTGCTTAACAGCAATCTTTCTAAACTTGTGCATATTACCTAGATAAACCCTTATTTTCTGCTTAGCATTCTGCAGTTGATCATATTCTTGTTCTGTGAGAGTCTCCTGTTTTGCAATACTTTAACATTTGTTAATTCCTCTAAATTATTCTTGTTACTTCTTAACTATAGCTTCCTTTCTTTTTTCCACCCTATTTTTAAACTCCACCTTAATTTTATCCCACTCCCTAGCTATATTTTCAGAAGAAATTTCTATCCTCTCCAATAACTCCTGAATAATCTCCCCTACCCATTCCTTAAATGCCTTTCTTTTCAACAGATAGGTGGGAAAGTGCCAGTGTCTCATTTTTATTTCATTACCCTGTGTTTTTATTTTAGTTATTATTGGTGCATAATCTGAAATAGTTATTGGGTGTGTATCAAGACCTTCAATTAATTCTAAGAAATAAGACAACGCAGGAATGGAGAAAGGAGATTCTGCCGATAGGGATGACTGCAATTAGGGATACAGATGGTAAGCAAGAGGGGGCTGGAATTATTGGAGAAAACTGATAAAGGAACCAATGTATTGGCAGCAAATAACTAGAGAGGGAAAGGTAATAGGATGGTTAGAGGCCAATAATTAATTTGGACTGCAGGTTAGAGATTGCCTTCACTATCAAGGATTGCTATCAGAGTATAGGCAAAGAAAATGAAATAGGGGAGTCCTAAATGAAAGACCTGCACTGGTAGAGTGTTCAGTAGAATCTAAAGCAGAATTTGCCATTATGAAAGGCATAATTAGTGCAGCATATAAAATATTGCATGATAACTATAATCAATCAGAGGAGGTTAGAAAGGATTGGGAAGAGAGATTGGATAAGCAATTCACAAAAAAACAATGGAGGATATATGTATGCATTCCAAATATGCAACAAAGTCTAGAAGAGTTAGGATAGTTGTTTAGAATTGTTTGCATAGGTATTTACATACCCCAAGTAAACTCCAAAGAATTTTTCCTCAGGTAGACAGCAAATTGTGATGGGGAAGGAAAGCGGTAAATGAGAACATATTTTCTGGGAGTGTAATAAGTTGGAAGACTTTAAAGATTCCCTGCAGAGTGTTCTGTTGGAGATGCTGGGTGAGCAAATTGGTGTCAATAAGGAAATGTTTTTTTTTGAGCTGAGAAACAGAATTGGAATTGCCTTGACATAGTAAGGCATTGCTGAGTCTAATTATGATGGCTGCCAAAAAAGCAATTGCTAGAAAATGGAAATCAAAACCTAAACCAACTTTACTAGAAGTAGCAAAGATAGTAAAAGAGATAAATCAACTGGAATTTGGATCTTTAGAAAAGGGTAGGAGCAAATTACATGGGAAATGTGGGATAAATGCATGCAGAGGAGGAGCAAGGTTTAAAAGAAGGCTGGTATTGAATGAGCTGTATAATTGTTGACTGACAGTGACTGGATGTATTATAAGTTATGTATAATGTTTGCAGCTACAGTTGTGTCAGAATTGTTTGTAATGTATAATGTTTGCAGTTCCTGGCAAGAGCACCTTCAGCATGTCAGGGAAGTGCTGGGCAGACTACAGAGGGCAGGGTTGACCATGAAGCCCAGTAATTGTCAGGTGGGTGTGGCAGAGGTCTCTTACCTGGGACATAGAGTGGGGAGTGGTAAGATCAGACCAGAACCTGGCAAAGTGGAAGCCATTCAGGCATGCCCTGTTCCTATTACCAAAAAGCAGGTGAGGACATTCTTAAGGGCAGCATGGTACTACAGAAACGTTGTCCCCAGTTATAGTGCAATAGCTGCTCCCCTCACAGACCTGACAAGGAAAAATAGGCCAGAGAAGATAGTGTGGACCCCAGCATGTGAGCAGGCATTCCAGAAGCTTAAACGAGCTTTGGTTGCACCCGTTTTGTTAACCAATTCAGATTACAGCAAGGACTTTATTGTGCAGGTGGATGCTTCAAACTATGGGGTGAGGGATATCCTCAGCCAGGTTTTCTCAAGCAATGTTTCTTAAGGGTCACTTGAAAAACTAGCTTGAGTCTTTGAAGGGGGTGCGTGTGTGACAAAGGCAGATACTGTCAGCACAAGCTATCTGGAATTTTTTAAATAATTATATATCATTTGGGAATATCAACATGATTTATATAAGATGCTTGTGTTACAATACTGTATGACGTGTATATCAAACTGGTCTATACAGATATGTGTGTTAAAAAGGTATTTTATAAAGTGCTTGTGCTTAAAACGTAACCACAATGTGCCCTACTGGAAAAGAACAGAAATATGCATGCACTATTGTAACTGTTTAAATGTGTATATTTTAACAGTGGAAAGTGGAATACAGGAGGTTAACTTCAGAAAAATAACTAAAATTAAATTACATTATAGGCTAGGCTGGAGACACAATGTCTGTGCTGTGAAGCTTTCTGTATTGTCTTCAGAGTGAACTTATTGCTAGTTTTGCAAACGTGAAGGAATGTAATTGTTTTATGACTTCCAGCATCTGCCAAAGATCTGAGGTCTATGTATTTTCACAGGTAGATGCTAAATCGTACTAGCTTCCAGCAGTGGGGGTTTTACCTGGGATAGAGTCAGATAACAAGAAATGATGTTGTTCTGCAAGCTTATCCCAGCAGTAATATTTGAGATATTAATTTAAGAAATCCTTTTAAGAGACAGCACATTCTGCATTATATCTTGCACCTGGACAACAACAAGATCCATTTACCACATATCTGCCTTGCTGTATAATAGTAAGTTATTAGGGTATAGTAATTTTCTTAGATTCAGTCAGGAATAGAGTGAAGCTTAGTTTAGATACTTTTCTTTATTTATTTGAGACTGCACTGCAATGTTGTTTTAAATATTTCCTTTGGTTTTAAACTCTGATGTCACTGTGAATATATATTTAGTATTGTCTTGATCTTTTATTATTTATTATTAAATAGATTTAAACCTTTCATTGTGACTGATCTATGTAGAGATATTTAAGTTTTGAGAGTACTTGCATATTTATTTGGTGACACTGTTCCGGCCACTCCTAATAGCCTTGCTCTTGGTCAAATTACCGTTTGTATTAATATTAATATTACACAGTAAGACTAGACACCCTTTGTTAAGGGCCTTAAAGTAGCTGATAAAAGGTTCTTTTGGCAGTGAAAACTACCTTATAGTCCAGGCAGAAGGGAGCATAGCTAGTAAACCTGTGCCAGCCTTTCCCAGGTGTGTGTGTGTGTTTGTAAATCAAACCTCAGTGTGTGTGTGTGTATATGTGTGTGTGTGTCAGATTCTTGAGCAGGGACACAAAGCACTGGTTGGACAGTGTTGTAGGACTTGGCTTGAACTCTGGCTAAGGACTCAATTCTATAGCTGTGCCAGTGGGGTGTCTTATTGGGGATATGGAGAAAGAGTGAGAAATTAGTCCCAGACTGACTGCTCTGTGTGCTCTTAAGGGAACTTGCACTTGATGCAGGGAGCTGCATCTGGAAATACTGTACATGTACCTTTTATCCTCCCGTGTATGTCCCGCACTGTTACCAGTGGTGAGGAATGAGGCTCCTTGATTTCTGGTCTAGTGGTGGGTTATCACAGTAAGATTGCCTGTGTCATTGTGTCATACATGATGCATATATGTTTCTATATATATATATATATATATATATATATATATATATATATTTTTTTTTTTTTTTTTTTTTTATTTTATTTTTTTTTTGGCTAAACAGGTTCCTAATGTTTCCCAAATTCAAAATGCTGACTCTACAAAAACTTCTGCCCATGCTAACTCCCTTGACTTACATGGTCACTATAGATTTAAAGGATGCCTTACCTCTAGATTTCCATAGCAAAACTTCACAGGAGGTACACTTGCTTCAGAGCAGGTGGGAAGTATTGTCAAAGCTGAGCTCTGCCCTTTTGTCTGTCTGCCACTTTCAGACTCTTTACAAAGAGTCTGGCTTCAGTAATTGTTTTTTGCAGGACAAAGAGCATTCAAATTTACCCTTTCCTGGATAATTAAATCAGTAAAAGAACTGGAAGCATCCCTACTCCTAACTAGGGGCTGCTTCTCAAGTCTGAGTTTCATACAGTATAAAAAAGTCAAAGCCCACCTCTCTCAGAGGACAGTTTTCGTAGGAGCCCTCTTAGATACAGACAGACAAATGGCCTTCCTCCCACAAGAGAAGGCAGCCTTCCTAACCCAATACTTCCAGTCCCTAATACTTCAGGTATCTGTGACTGCAGAGAGAGAGAGAGATCCTCATGGCTTCCTGCAATCTGATGATACCAGACTGCACATGAGAGAAATTCAACAATATCTAAAAAAAAGACCAGTCTGCACCAACACCCTTTGATCCACAAAATATTGCTTCTCCCATGCCCTAAAAAGGAAATTGAATAGAAGTCGGTCCTCAAAATAAATGAGTTCCCTTCCAATTCACACCAGAAAATCAGGTTATGAACTCACTTACCTCAAACACAGCATGAAGCATTCACTCCAACAGTCTTCAAGTTCAGGGCCTATGGGAATCTACTATTCTTCATGTTTACATCAATCAGAAGGAAATGGCAGTATTCAAGGGCATGATGCCAGTCAAAAAAGTCTGGAAACCAGGAACCTTGAAAAAGAAAAGACAGTACTACTGTTCATCATTTCCACTGCCTCAGTGGCATTTTGGGGTTACCTGCCAAGGTAACCCAGTACTTTGCCAACTTTCAAAAGCTGAGATTCCCCTCCTTCATTCATCCTGTGACAGCTGATTGGCTGAGCATATCCTGAGTGATAAGCTTTCAGCTGTTACAGGAAGTGAGTGTTCAGTCTTTTTCTGCCATCCAAAGAAGAAAGTCCTGTGACTCTTCACAGGATCCCGGGCTGATTTTTCTGGCTTACTGCTCAGGTAAGCCCCATTTGAGATCCAATTCCTCTCATTTGATTTAGATGTATTATTCTCTTTCTATTTTTTATGTTTATTTAAAACATTTAATATTGCATTTCTGTCAGCATTCACAACAATTCTTGTGGGAATTCCTGAGTGTAGCAGTGTTGGCTTCTATCTGACAAATGCTTGTTTCACTGTTTTTCAGGAAACTTTCAGTATTACTCTTAGAAGTGCAGTGTGCATGCATGCTGATAGACACTGCCTTTGCTGTTGTTGCTCTGCCTTATTTTCATTGTTTGACAGGAAAATATTGCAGAAGATTTTTTGCAGCATTTATGCATTATTTACCATATGTATGACACTGCTCTTTGTGCAGCAATTTTACCCCAAATGAACTTATTTGAATGTTCTGTTGAGATTTTATACTCTCTGACCATAAAATGTGTTTTAAATTGCTGGTAAACATTATTTTAGGGCAGTTTAATGTGATTAACATGTGTGGAGCTGATTTTTAACACTGTTTTGGTACATTGGTTGGTTTGGTGTTTGAACTTTGGGTACTAGTAACACTTTAACTTCTGTCACTTTTAATATAATTCTGAACACATTTCAAACTTTTTTGTGATAATAGCACAGTTTGACAGTGTTTAGTTGTGTTAGAGACATCTTATTGTCTGTTTATTATTCTGGCTGGTGTTCTCTCTCGGACTTGATGAAATTTACCCCCCTCTCACCCCCTAAAGGGCCCATATCTATACAGGAAGAATGCAGAGTCCCTTTAATCACAGCTACACAGGTAAAAGTTGCACTCTCTAAAGCCAAAAACACAGCATCCATGGGACTGGACAACATCCCAGGCTGCGTTTTACACGAACTTTAGAACGAACTGGCTCCCCACCTAAGCACCATGTTCAGTCATAGCCTCACATTCAGGCTTTGTGCCCACTGAATGGTGCACAGCAACAGTTATCCCATTCCACAAAGGAGGAGCCACCACTGATCCCAGGAACTATCACCCTATTAACCTCATGAGCCTGGTCTGTAAAGGCATGGAACTCATAAACAAAGACATTGGTAACCTCCAAACTTTGGACCCCACCCAGTTCGGGTTTGTGAAAGGCAGATAATGCCTCCTGAACCTGATCGACTTCTTTGAGGTAGTCACCAAAGCCGAAGATGAGGGTAAGGTGGTTCACACAACCTATCTTGACCTCGCCAAGGCTTTCGACACCATCCCCCATTCTGGAATTACAGCTAAACTCACTAAACTAGGTATAAATCCCTACATCACAAGATGGGTTGCCAACTGTCTCTCTGACAGAACCCACACTGTAAAAGTTGCAGACTCCAAATCTGACTTCAAACCAGTGACAAGTGGAGTACCACAGGGTTCAGTCCTGGGACCTCTCCTGTTTGGTATCTACTTCTCTGATGTACAGGCTAACACAGAAGGCCTTTGGCTAATGAAGTTCGCAGATGACTGCAAACTAGGAGCCATAGTTGAGTTCCCAAATGATGTGGACATCCTACAGAAGGGCCTCACTGAGACAGATGCCTGGTGTCAGAGCCATGGCCTCAAGCCCACTGCCAAAAAGTGCATTGTCATCCCCTTTGGTAAACACTCTGTACCCATGAACTACCACATAGGTGGCAGTCTACTTAACGCCGAATGTGTGATAAGAGACCTTGGGACCCAGGTGGATAGTAGTCTCTCCTTTGATAATCACATCGCCACAGTATCAGGAAATCCTTCTATGTGGCATGCCTCATCACAAAAGGGTTTTCATCCAGGAAAAAAGAGGTAATTCTTCCCTTCTACTCGACTCTCATTAAACCCATTATAGAGTACAACATCCCTTTTGGAATGTACCTCACAAGACATCTGCAGCAGCTGGAAAGGCCACAGAAGTACCTCAGAAAGAGTTGTTTGGTTACCGTGTTTACTGTGGTGCATTAAAAGTTGTGTTTTTCATTTAGTCTCTTGTGGCTGTTTTTATTTTTTTGATTTAGTTTACAAGTTTGGGTTCATCTGTTTGGATTTTTCTACTTTTATTATTACCTCAGAAAGAGGATTACTGGCCTCAAACAGATTCCCTGCACTGTATATTATATTGAATCTAACTAATTAATTATTCATTTTTTGGTCATGCATATACTGCTTACTATTTATGAGAAGTGGTATTTTAAGCATAGTATTGGTTAATATTGAACCAATGAATTTAAACTGTTTGCTATTTAAGCTTCAATGTTTTTACTATTACTTGTTCTGATGAAGTCAATTTACTTGATGAAAGCACTTAACCTCATGTCTTTGTGTTAATAAAATCTTTCTGTGGACCCGCAACGCTGTGCTACTTTTGGTTATTTAGATTCCCTACACTGACCGTCTCAAAAAACTCCAGCTTTATGTCAAACCCAGAGCTGTTGGACATGCTACACCTAAAGAAATCCCAATCCCTCCGAGCTAGGGACCTAAACCTTGTCACCACAATAAACAGGACATGCTGGAGGAATAGATTCCGTTCCCAGAGACTTCCCATACTCTGGAACAAGCTACTCATATATGTCAAGAAAAGTTCCTCATTAGCACTCTTCAAGAAAAATCTTGGTGAGTGGATGGGAAATAGGAAATACACGCTGGGGATCACTTCTGTGGCTCTGCTCGACAAGGGCACAGGAAAATAATTTTCTTGGGTGGCATAAACCAGGGAACCTTGTTGGCTAGGCTTACTTAGGCCAATAGCCTAGTACCTATCTATGAACCTAACTCTGGTAACCCCATTAAATCTGTTTGCATCTAAAAATAAATAAAAATATCCCTCAGCCCATGGCTAGTGATTTTGTCAGGGCCACTGCAAAGGCCTGCAGACCACTTTGCCCCATCTCTCTCTACTGTAGCTTTGTCAACGACCATGGAATGAAGTAAATGCTGAACATGTATGCCAGAAAGGCCAGGAGAACAGATGCCTTCTCCTTCCTGTGGCTCCTGACTGCGCATGCTGTATAGCAGCAGGAATCAATGCTGCCTTGGCCAAAAAGGTGCAGTTAGGATAATCTTTGGCCCTTCCTCACTGACTTTGATTAGCACCCTTGGGATGAGGGCTAAAAATCAACCTATCTGCACCTGTTTGGCCAAGGCAGGCATTGACTCCTCCTGCTACACAGCATGAGCAGTCAGGAGCCATGGCTACTTCTACAGAATATGAGAACCACTATTCTGAGTACCCTGGGACTAACAGCATGAATGATCCTTATCCCTCTGTGAAATTTCTTATACAAGGACCTCTTAGCAATTCTAAAATGGACTAGAAAACTCAGCAATAGGAGTAATTTATTTTTTATTTTGCTTCTGTTAACTGGCTTTGTCCAACTGAATTTAGTCAAAAAACCTTTTAAGAGGAGGCCCAGGGAGAAAATCTCCAACATATTACAAACATTTTTAAATAGAAATTCAGTAATATACATGCACATAACATTAATATAGATTAATAATTTCACATACTGTGCTAATTAAATTACATTCATGTGAAATAAAGGCGACTATTACACTGTAAATGTACTTGTGCATTAGTAGATGTTGAACATTGAGTACCTGAAGAGGTGTATTAGTGGGTTTGTTAAATAGATAATAGTTCATATGATTAGTGCTTAGAAATTCAAAGAAAAGAAGGTGTGGGAAGGTACTAGGTAGGATAGAGCATGTTAATAGGTGTAATAAGCAGTGGGAAATAAAGCAGGTCCACAGGTAAGTATGTATATGGCTATCATAAAGTGTCCAGATTTTCGCAGAATGTCCAAATTTTTGCCTCATATTTTTGATCTGTTCCTCATAAAATTTATGGCTTTCTGGTAAATCATTGAAGACTGAAGCAACTAAGTAATGACATAGATTTAAGTTTCAGACGTCATATCCTTCAAAAAATACATGCTAACATGAATCCTGTTATTCTAGCAACCATCTAGATTTATATGAGCAATATTTAACATCTGCCCCTATTTTTGGGCCTTTGTCCCCTCCATTATTTTAGGTTTTGTCCAGCTTTCTTGTTCTAAGAGGTTCAAAAGTATGTTAGAAGTATGGAGGTGGGGGTGAGTAATGTCACAAAACTGTATTTATGGCTGGGACATCTACATTTAAGGCAAGAAGGTAGAGCAATTATTTTTCCATTTCTCTGCTTATGCTCTGTTTGAGAGGAAGCTATGGGACCATTGCAATGGAGAGTTGGAGAGCCCTAAGGATGAGAGTTTATGTAAGAGTTTCTGGTGAGAGACTGTATCAAAAGCTTTTGATAAGTCTAAGAATACGATGGAGACTAGGATTCTAGAATTTCTATGGGTGTTGACAATATTAACAAAATTCAGCAAAGGCAGTAGTTGTGCTGTGATGAGAACAGAAGCAATTTGGATTGAAGATACAGGCTGATTATCTACTAGATAGTTCAGAAGTTGTATATGCATAGATTTTTTGAATATTTTTGATAGGGGTGATAAATGCCAACTGGCCTATAGTTTGAAAGCTCTGTATTGTTTCCACT
Source organism: Protopterus annectens (assembly GCF_019279795.1). Lineage (NCBI taxonomy): Eukaryota > Metazoa > Chordata > Ceratodontiformes > Protopteridae > Protopterus > Protopterus annectens. Next base: position 552,127,700 of record NC_056745.1, on the reverse strand, counting down.
CTTGTGCAATGGAATGATGAATGATTTTTTCCTTTGTGAATGGATTTTATTTTCTGATTTAGAATGATCTATCAGAACTGAAACTGAATATGCAATAGCCTCAGTTACTGTTTTATGATATTCGCCAGGTAGATCGTCAAGGGCAATTACTCTAGGCTTCAATTTTTTGAAGTATTTTTTATGCTATCTGTGGGAATTGGTTAGAAGGAGAAACATTGAAGTGGGTTATTTGATTGAGTAGGGACATCAAGAACTTGATCAGTCACCTGGTTGGTTAATGACTGTGCAGATTGTATAACATGGTTACTGAATTGGTCGGCCATGGTATCATTTAGTTTGTGTGTTTGGTGTTGGCTGCATAGCTTGTCCTGGATTTAACAGTTTATTGACCGAAACCCAGAACTGTTTTGGATTATTAGTGTATATGTTTTGAGTGGTTGTGTAATAGGCTTTCTTATCTTTGGTTATATGATTGTAGGATCATAGGATGTTACTAGGCTATCAACCCAGAGGTAATTTCAAGCCTAACCATTTCATCCTAATGTAATACCATAGATACTCTAGTCAGTACCCAGATTGTATTTAGTAATAATTGCCCATGTTCAGGAAGGCTGTGGGTGCTATCTCTGGTATGAATTTACGGTGCCCCATCCGTACGTCCATGTTCTTTTTGAACAGTGTCATAGAGGTACTGTGCTTCACATGTATTGCCAGTCTGTCTCAAAGATGTGGCAGTTGCTGGGAGACAAATCTGTCCCACCAGTGCATCCTATTCATGTCGCAGGCCATAGTTAGGTCCCTGGAATGGGTAGCTCTAGTCCTGTTTGATTTAAGGATGTACAGCAAATTCAGTAGGTATGGGTCAGAGATTGCTCTGTAAGCTAGGCATAAGTCTCCCCTAAGAAGTCTATATGATACAGAGTACAAACACAAAAAATGGATGGTGAAGCAATGAACCCAGAAGAAACCAATTTATTTAGCACTTTCATCCACTCAATACACAAGACTTCTTCAGAATAAAATACCACATCCCTCTACAAACTTATATACATACAAAACAGCCTTAATAAATGCCCAATTAAAACACATCATTGATTATTAAAGCAACAGACCATTTCCCTACTCAAATATATATACAACTATAATATAAAAACTGTACTTATACTAATACATTTTATAAAAACATGTTTAATAAAAATAAGTTCAAATATATATTGCTTCCCAATTGCTCTGCAATTTGTAGCATGTTACAGGCCACCCTCTCAAACTCAGGAACCTCACATGGCCTTCCTGAAAACATTGGAGGGGATAAATGTATCTCCAAACACCATCATACTAGGTGACTTCAACTACCCTAATATAGACTGGGAACACTACTCAAGCCCGAACACTCTAACCCAAAGATTCCTGGAGTTCATAAACTCAAATGCCATGGAACAACTAGCCACCATCCCCACAAGAGGAGAAAACATACTTGATCTCATCATCACAAACATGGGATCAAAATGTTCAACACCGGAAGTATACCCCTCACTGGTGAGATCAGATCATAAACTAATCTCGCTGGAGGTCCTCATCCCGCCTCCATCTGAAACAAAAAAGACCACAGTGAAAAACTTCTCAAAAGCCGATTTCACACTTCTAAAAACTAGTGTGGTCTCCTTTAAGGCCCCTGAGCCAGTGGTAAACATTACTCAAACCGCTGAATCATTTACAAATGCCTTCTACCAGCACCTACAGGACTGCATGGATCAGGCAATCCCAAACAAAACTAAGACTCTCTGTACCAAAGGCAAGCGTCCAGTCTGGTGGACCCCAGCCATAAACAAGCTCTACAACAAAAGGAGGAAGCTACTACAAGATAGAGCAAAATCCTTGAAAGGTAAGACACCTTTGATCATTATAAGTAAAAACTAAGAGCTCTCATAAAATCATCCAAGGCAAATTTTGAGAGAAAAATCGCCAAGGACTCTAAAGAGAATCATAAGGCCTTCTTTAGCTATGTTAGAAACCTAGGAGGAAACTCCCAGATATGCTCAGAATTAGTTCAAAATGATGTGAAAATTACTGAACCTACACACATTGCCAACATACTGGCTGACAGGTTCAGTGCAAACTTCTCCCCTCCCCCAAAGGAGAGATATCTATTCCAGAGGATTGTAGCCCCCAAACATCTCCAACGCCCAGGTGAGAACTGCCCTCACTAAGGCAAAAACACAGCATCCATGGGACCAGATGGTGTCCCCGGCTGTGTGCTTCATGAACTCAATGAGGAATTAAACCCACAGTTAGGACAGCTGTTTAATCTTAGCCTCACCTCAGGATACGCACTCAAGGAGTGGCGCACGCGACTGTGGTCCCACTTCATAAGGGCGGTGCCTCCACAGACCCTGGAAATTACCGCCCCATTAGCTTGACAAGCCTTATCTGCAAAGCCATGGAGAGGATCATAATGGAACTCATAAATAAAGACATAGGGAACTTGCAGACTTTGGATCCAACTCAGTTTGGCTTTGTCAAAGGCAGATCCTGCCTCTTAAACTTGGTTGACTTTTTCGAGACAGTCACCAAGGCCATTGATGAGGAAAGGCAGTCCATACAGCCTACTTCGACCTGGCAAAGGCCTTCGACACAATACCCCACTCAGGTATCATCGAAAAACTCATCAGCTTGAATGTAAACCCATACATCACAAGATGGGTTGCAAACTGGCTAAGTGACAGAACCCACAGGGTCAGAGTTGCTGGAGCCATGTCAGACTCAAAGCCTGTCACAAGTGGTGTCCCACAGGGCTCAGTCCTGGGTCCACTCTTGTTCGGCATCTACTTTTCTGAAGTACAAGCAAACACAGGAGGGTTATGGCTGACAAAGTTTGCAGATGACTGCAAACTGGGCGCCATAGTCGAAAACACATCTGACACAGATATCCTCCAGAAGGGCCTCACAGAAACAGATAACTGGTGCCAGAGCCATGGCCTGAAGTTAAACGCCAAAAAATGCATAGTCATACCCTTCGGGAAAAACAAGGTTACCCCTAGCTACCATATAGGTGGCAATCCACTGAGCACAGAAAAAGTCATCAGAGATCTGGGGACCCAGGTTGACAGTAGCCTTTCGTTTGACACTCATGTTGCTAAAGTAGTTAGGAAAACCTTCTATATCACCCACCTGATCATGAAGGGATTCACATCTAGATCAAGGGAGGTCATCGTCCCCCTGTACTCATCACTTATTAGACCTATGGTTGAGTTCAATGCCCCGTTCGGAATGTATCTGACCAGACACCTGCTGCAGCTTGAAAGGCCCCAAAAGTTCCTCACCAAAAGGATAAAGGGTCTCAAAAATATGTCTTATGCTGCCCGACTGAAAGAACTCCAGCTCTATTCAGTCGCTTACCGCTTGCTCAGAGGTGACCTGTGCCTGACATATAAGGCCATGTCAAACCCAGATTTGATGAATATGCTTCACCTCAAAAAATCTAGATCCCTCAGAACCACAAGGGCGGGAGACTTAAACCTTGACACGGTTATAAATAGAACGTGCTGGAGGGACAGATTCATCACCCAGAGACTCCCTATGCTGTGGAACAAAATCCCGGTACATGTGAGGCAGAGCACCTCTCTGGCCTTGTTCAAGAGGAATCTTGACCTATGGATGGGAGATTGCAGATATACCCCAGGGATTACTTCAGTGTCACTGCTTGACAGAGGCACAGCAAAATGATAGGCATAGTTTTTATTCAAACTAAAGGGGTGGCGAAAGCCACATAACTATGGGCTAGGCTTATAAATGCCCTTGGGCAGATAGCCTAGTATGAACCTATGAACCTATATAGCAACCTTTAATTTTAATACACTAGAAATGGAAATATATTCATTTATACTAGAAAAGCAGTTGGCTCTAGTTTTTAATTGCCATTTATATTCCAAAAAGTCTAGGAAGTCCTCCACCGGACCACCTAATAACACAAAATCTGAACCTAGGTCCGACATTCTGCTCCAGATGTTTATATAAAGCATTTCTTTCATCTTTCTTTGTAATATCATAGTTGTGTTGGTAAACTCTTTTCCAGAAGTTTCAAATACACAAGTCTGCTTGTTTTCAACAAGTATTCAATAGCACCAACTTTTTAATAGATCTGGCTATTATTTAAAGTGTTTTCTCTTCATAAATGAAGGTTGCTTTTTAAATTTAAACAGATTCATGTCACATAATATATTCAATGACTTTTAGTGTGTCTGCATGACTTCAAAGCAAGCTGCTACTTTCATAAAGCAGAGTGAAAATGTTTCTGGAAACAAATGAACAGGTTAGATTTATATATTAAAATTCTAAAGGATGTGTAAAGAAATGAACGTATTTTCCTATTCAGAATATTTTTTCATACAATATTTTATATTATACTGAAGTGTTTAATTTGACAAATGTTACAAAGTATACCTGTTCATATGAAAGTTTCATGTTCTTTCTATTCTCTGCTCTCTCTCTTCTCAGAGGCTGGATGTGATATTTATGATTAGTAGTTTATGTTTAAGAAAGCCTTTACTTATTTGAAAGGTTTGAAATAACTATCTTTAATATGATTAGCTGAATCTACATGTATATGTTTAAGCCCTTAGATTTACTGCATTTAGCTTGCTTGTTTCTGTTTTAATTAGATTTTCAAAATGTTTACTTTAAAAGCCTTGTCTTTTCATGCTGTTTTGCTATGTTACATCTATAGCTTAGAAGAATAGTATGGCTATATAACCTAACAGAGTCATTAGTAAAATATTCAAAAAGTAGATTTAAAATTATATGTATGCACATTGTTGTACATTCAGTCCAATATATATGTTGCTGTTTAAGTTACTATTTAATAATATAATTATACTTTATTCATGTATATTAACTAGTGTTAAAACCTTACAACTTATAATATTTCATTTTGAATAGTTCCTGTACTATTATTATCTAGTTAATAGATGCATCTCCAGACTGAATTGTTTTTCATTTTGAGATATGGTTGCTTGGTAGTTGTTTTTGCTTTATTTGAACTATAACTAAATACTCATTCTACAGGTATTAGTGCTTTTATCATACTAATGGTCATGTTGATTAATGAAATTATCACTAAAGTACTAAAGAAGGTTCAGTAGATAGTGCATGACTATTATCTTTAGTTCAGTAATGCTATGCTTATTTACTTATATTATAATGTTACCAGTTGGTTTTGTTATACTTATATATGTTATCTTACATATCTTTCAGTTTTAATTGTATTACTTCTTATGATAGAGTGTTCTAGTTAAGCAGAGTGTGATTTATTTATTATTTACTTGTTTCTCTTTCTCTTGAAATACTTGAGGAAATACATTTAATCACTGTAAATTTCAATTTAAGGATAGGAGCTTTAGATTAGTATTAGAAGTAGGGATTAAGCATGTTGGACGTCTTGAAATTAGTTAATTTTGTATATATTTTTAGTAGTATTACTCGGACTTTATGTTATGTTAGGCTTCCTTTGAGTAATTTGTATTCTAACTTGAGGTTATTATTATCTATAATTACAATGTTTTTTCATGTTCTTCTGCTCTTCCTTTATCACAGGGGATTGGTGGGTAGGCACTAGGGTTAGGATAAAGGTTATTATTATACATTTCATGGTTCTTAAAAAACTTTTTCTTTTTTTTCAACAAATGTTATTTGATGACTTGCTTGAATACTTAAAGACTGTTTTTCTTTTATTTTTCTTCTTCTTTTTAATGTTGTGTTGGATTTGCACCTTGAGTTCACTTTTATAGCATCAATAATGATTATACTTGTAGAATATGCCTGTTGACATAATTTTAGATTCTTGGAATGTTAGAGGCATTCAAGATAAAGCGAAAAAGTCACTATTATTTCATATGATCTTTAAATCACAGGCTAACATTTGTTTTATTCAAGAGACCCATATTTCACGTATTGATTGGAATAAAGAGTTAAAAAATGGATCAAAAGATTATAGCTTCAGGTGACTCATCTAACTCCAGAGGTGTAGCTGTAATCATTAAACAAAAATTCATTGGGAATATTATTGATGAGAAATTTGATGATGAGGGAGGTGGTGCTTATTTACCGCTTCTATTGCTGGTTTGGACAAACCCTTATTAATTTTAAATCTATATGGCCCATGTAATTCACAACATTTGTTCATTTTAAAAATTTACAATATTCTTGCATCCTATAAGGATCATCATATTATAGTGGGTGGTGACTGGAATGCAGTTATAAACCCTGTAATTGATCGTTCAGCTCCACTGTCACCTATAATCTTCAATCTACTCTGGCTATAAATGATTTGATGACAGAATATAATTTAATAGATCCCTCCGCACTGTTAAAAATATAAACAAGAATGATATATATACTTATTATTCTAAGTGCTATCATTCGTGGTCCAGATTAGACTTCTTTCTAATTTCAGATTATATTTCAAAATATATTGTGGACTTTACTACAGAACCCAGATTCTTTTCGGATCACTCAAGAATTTCACTAAAATTGAACATAAAACCCAATATCAAAAATAAAACTATGTTTAATAAGTGGACCTTAAATAATAACTTATTGTCAAATGAAGATATTTGCAAACAAGCTTCAGAAATCCTAAATGAAATGGTGAATAGTCTTGAATCATCAGACATTCCTTATGACATACAATGGGCTGCATGTAAAGCAAGATTAAGAGGTTTATTTATTAGTAAAGCTGCTTTTTCAAAAACAATACTTTAAGAAAGAGGAATTCTTAAAATCAAGAATTTCTTCGTTGGAAAATCATCTTAGTCTGAACTATGATGCTACTTTAGAAAAACAAATTTTTGATTGTCAGAAAGATTTAATTCTGCTTCACCAAAATAACCTCTCCTTAGCTGAACAAAAGCTACTTGCTTCATATTCAGAGTGGGCCCAGGTTCCATCTAAACTGTTAGCGAGAATTATTAAAGTTAACTTCAGAAATCCAAATATTACATCTTTATCTTATAATAACAGATTATATAATACTGATGAAGAGATTATTCAACTTTTCACCTCTCTTTACACTGAGTTATATTCAGGTTCTTCTAATTCTGTTAAAGATAATCACTCAAAACTCTTTTTAGACTCTTTGCAGTTCCCTAAACTTAATGATAATCAGCAAAAACTACTTTCTACCCCTATATCGGTACAAGAAATCTCAGATTCAATAGATAATCTTAAATTGGGTAAATCTCCGGGACCTGATGGTTTTACTCCAGAATTTTTCAAAACTTTCAAATTGGTAGTTCTTCCCTTTCTATTTAAAGTTTACAATCATATAAGAGTTAATGATATCTCAGATATTCATTGGAACACATCCAAAACCATTCTAATTCTAAAAATAATAAAGATAAATCTGACCCAGTAAATTATAGACCCATTTCTTTAATTAACGTGGATATTAAGATTCTGTCATCTATTCTGGCTAACAGATTGAAACGGATTTTACCCTCAATTATCTCGTCAGATCAATCAGGTTTTATGTCTCAGAGACATGCTTGGGATAATACTCTATCTTTAGAGACTATACTTCATCTCATTAAGAAAAATCCAAACCCTATATATGCTTTGATTATAGATGCATCAAATGCCTTTGACAGAGTATGTTGGAACTTTCTATTTCAAACTATGTTATGTTTTAATATTCCTTTATTCTTTATAAATTTTTAAAAGTTTTATACAAGAATATGTTTACTAGACTATACATTAATGGTCAATTTTCTGCTCGATAAAGATCACTAAAGGAACAAGACAGGGTTGTCCATTGTCCCCTTTTCTTTTCAACATTTACTTAGAACCTTTGCTATTGTTTATTACTCAAAATACTTTTCATAACATCCCTAGAATTCTTAATACTAATATTCATTTCTCTGCTTTTTGGATGATTTAGTAATCTACTTTCAAACTCCATTATCTGATTACAGAAAAATAATGAATTCTATTGATTATTTTTCTTTGGTTTCCAACTATCTTTTAAATTCTACAAAAACTTATATTTTCCCTTAAATCATTTAGCACACAAATCTTTTTTGTTTCCAGACGATCATTTTCAGTTTACTTATAATATAAAATATTTAGGAATCAATTTAGAACACAATAATAAATCTTCCTTTCAAAATAATATTAATAAATTATGGAACTCTATATTGTCTGATATGGATAGATAGAAGCATCTAAACCTTTCATTTCTTTCAAGAGTGGCCATTATTAAAATGAATATTCTGCCTAAATTTCTTTACCAATTCTCATCATCTGATCAGATAATTTCAAAAATTTTTTTTGAGTCTGTAAATAAAGCTTTGGCAAAATTCATATGGTTCCCTAAATCTGTTAGAATTTCCTATTCTAGATTGGCATTTTCGAAGGACAAGGGAGGTTTGGGTTTACCTAATCTTTATCTCTATTATTTGATTGTCTCATCCAATAAATTTCTTATTATCTCTAAATTCAATAACACTTCTTATCCAAATCACTCTTTATGGATAAAATTATGGTATAATTATGTAATTTCTAATAATTTAAATCCTGAAGCTATTCCCTTTATCTCTCTGGATAGTTTATTTATTAAAAATATATCTACAGTATTTAAACAAAAGATTAGAGATTTCCAAACCTTACTCAAAATGTGTAAACTAGAAAAGATCTCGCACCATGTTCAGCCAATTCATCTAAACCCAAATATATTATTGGACAATAAACTTTTGAACTTAACAAACTATCCTTTAATTAAAAATCTAAAAGTAGGAGATGTTTTGAAATATCTTGACTTGCCTTTATCTGACTGGCGTAAGTTATTGAAAGTAAACTGGAATTACTCACCAATTCTTACACAACTAAGAGCAATAATTAAAACAAATTTGTATCTCTGGTCCCCATAGACTCACAATTGAAAAACCTTAACACGATTATCAAAATACTTTCATCATCTGATAAAATGCTCTCAAACTCATATAAATTAATTAATTCTTTATTGATGGACCACAACTGTCTTTTATCTAATGTTTGGTTGAATTATAATTCCCAATTGTCAGAATCTCAGAAAGTCCTGGCTATTAGACACACTAAGGAATTTATCCCTTTTAGAAAATTAGCATACACACAATTAATGATTAATAATGATGCCTACTTTACCCCAATCAAATTAAACAAATTTAACCCAAATAAGTCCCCTTCGTGTTCATGCTGTTCTCATCCCCAAGCAGACCTCCTTCATATTCTATGGTATTGTCATTTTTCTCACAGATTGTGGACATCTTTGAAAGTCAGACTGCAGAAAATGGGATATCAAAAATCCACGTTGACGTGGGAATTTGCTATTCTACATATTCCATTGATTCATCTTTCAAAAGTTGATATTCATGTTATCATTTTTATTTGCTCATTACTAAAACTTTATATAATACAAAATTGGATTGATCGTTCTAAATTAAAATGGGTTACTTTCCAGAAAATGGCTTTTAAATTTATTGATGCTCAAAGATACTTAGGTGGAAGTCCAAAAAAAAAGCTATTAGAAAGGTTGTGTTAGAAAAGGTTCTAAACATATTAAATAGTTAATGTTAAATATTTATTTATTTTTTTTTCCCTCTCAGGTTGCCTAACTTGTATAGAGTGTACATATGGTGTATGTTTTATTTCTAAATAACTTATCAAAATCTCATGAAGGTTGTTATCACTAGATGAATCGTTATATGTTCATTTATGCCTTCTTGTTATGTATAATCTTTTAATTGTCTTGCTATTCATATAATTAATAAAAAAATTTTTTGAGAAAAAAAAAAACTCTTTTCCAGAAACATAACTTTACCTATATAGAATGCGTGATGACATAAACACTAGGCTAAATATATCACCATTTTGCTCCCACAATAAGACCTACAATGAAGTTTAATTGTCCCATATCCTTCCAGTTCTTGACATTCATGGATGCAGGGACACTGAAAACAGTGGCCACACTCCATCATTTTACCAGGCCCTTCCACTCTCAAAGGCCTCTCAAGTAGTGTCTTAAAACACACATCCTTCTTATAAACCAACAACGGTTTTTCACCCACATGTTTCACATATTCCGGATCCATCCCAAAAATTTTCCAGTTAGATTCAATTATTGCCCTAAGCTCATAAAAATGAGCATTAAATGTAATAACCATAGACCTGTTAAATGTTGTGTATTCATCTTGTATATTGCTTAAGGCTGCTGGAGTACTGCAACCTGCACCTAAAAGAGGGACAAAATGTCCTAGTTCTCTTTTCACCCTCACCTCATTAAAGATGTTTAATAAAAAATTCTCAGGATACCCCCTCACTTTAAACGTATTAAACAATTTATCATATTCTTTATTAAATTCCTCTTCCCCAGTAATGATCCCATCCAACCTCACACATTGATCTTTCACTAAGGCTTTCTTCTGGTGGCTAGGATGCATGTTATCAAAATGGAGAAAAGTATTTGAATAGGTTGGTTTACGATAAATTGTAGATTCAAAACAATTCTCTGACCTGTTAATTCAAATAGTAAGGTCTAGGAAATTAACTGAATTACCTTGTACATCCTTAGTAAACTTAAGAAAATCTGCAGTGGAATGTAAATAGTCATAAAATTAATTTAACCTCTGCTCACTGTCTTTCCAAAAGAATATCATATCATCAAGGAATCTTCTATACAGTACCCAGGAATCTTTAAACATGGAATTAACTACGTAGTTTAGTTCCCAAAATGAAAGTTCTGCATTTGCAAACATGGGGGCACAAACTGCCCCCATAGCTACCCCTTTCTTTTGTCTGAATAATTGCTTTTCAAATACTAAAAAGTTATTCTCTAATACCTTTGTCATAAAGATGTTCTTCATGTTTCACTGTTGCAGTCATCACATTTGGGTTATCTGCTTGCATTAGCCCTCAGTCGGCCTGATTATCAATGTCTTGGGTCCTGCGTCAGTTGCTGTCTCATCTTCCATGACGTCAGGTCGGCAGGGGTGTAAAGCATGCAGCATTAGTCTTTCTTGCCATGCGGTGCCCAAAGCAGAAGCAGTTCGTAAGTGCCGGATGGCCGACTCCTGAAATTTTTGTTTTTGAGTTTCAGAACTGAAGTCTTCAACTAAAGCTAAGTACCCTGTTGGGGAAATGTTTTCTTGCTCTTTACCGATGTCAGTAAAAGTTAATAATTGCATTTCTTGTGGAAAGCAAATACCTCATAAAGATTTTCATTCGTACTGTATTCCTTGCCTAGGCCCTGACCACGACGTACCTTGCTGTCGATTTTGTGCCATATTTAACCAACAAACTATCCATTGTTGGTATATTTACACTTCTAAATATTTCGGTTCTCGGTTCAATTATCCAGATATGTCGTCGGTAAGCCATTCGACTACCGGCATTCCGAAAAAACACAAAGATAAAGACAGAGACATGCCCCCTAGGTCCAAAGTTGCCGAGGACGCTTCTCCTAAGCCAGTCGCCAGTTCGCCGGTACTCAGTGAGGTACTTTTGCAGCCCCTGATACCCGCTACTTCTGATTCGCAGGCCTCTACTGAGACCCATTCAGAGTCTGGTATGCCGCAAGATGCTTCAACTGTGGAACATGTGGATGTCTCTACCTTGGATGGGTCTGGAGCCACTGTGCAGGCACCGGTTTCTGAGGGTGTATTCAGGCCTACGGATTTGCATATTAAACTGCTGCCACCTTCTTCTTTAAGGCCTAAAGCTCGAACCATGCCTAGAAAACCGTCGCCCAGGCTGCATGCTCAGGCTTCTATGCCTAAAAAACAAATAATAAGAATGTCTGAAGACCTTATAACTTTAATCAGGGGAAGCCAACCATCCCCTTCTAAGAGACCTAGGACTGAATTTGCTTATGAATCTTCTGACCAGGATTCTGAAATTTCTGTTTCTTCTGATGACCAGGATTAACCCTTATCTGCTTATGAGGATTCTGATGCAGAGGACTCTATTCCCTCTGCTTCCCCTCCAGAGGATTTCTCTTTTGGTGAAACCTTGCATACTCTAAGGGAGCATTTCCGCTGGGAAATCCGGGATTACTCTGATTCAAAAAAGAGGCCTAGGGACTTCTTACTCCTTCCTCAACACAGGCCTTTAGCTATCCCTCCTGTACTAGACATTGTTGATGATTCCTTTTTGGAATCTAGTTTGGCCCCTGATTCTTTGCCTCCTGCTCCCAGAAAACCTGATAGATATCACAGGGTTCCTGATTTTTACAAGTTCCTTTTTAAAAATCCTACTGCGGATCCTGAGACTATTTCACAGGGACACAAGGGCTTTAAGGCTACTACTGCCAAAAATCCTACCCCTTCTGATAGAGACTCCAGGGCACTGGATAGATGGGGTAAGAAGGTATACACTTCTGCAACCTTGGCCATTAGGGCCTTAAACTGTCAGCAACATATTACTGGATTGCTTAAACAGAAAATGATGTTGATTCCTGACTGTGTTGAAAATAAAGATTTACAGGATTTAATGCATTCTGCTGAACAGGTTGGAAAACATAATTTGCAATGTGGGTTTGATTCATTAGAGACCTCTTGCAGGGCTGCTGTCACTGGGTCTTTACTTAGAAGGCATGCTTGGCTTAAGGAACAATCTTTGCCAGATCATGTTAAAGCTAAATTGCTGGATGCTTCCTTAAATCAAGACCACCTGTTTGGCAACAAGGCAGAAGAAGTTCTTAAAAAGATAGAGGAAAAAGCTAAATCTATGCAAACTGTTAAAGATTTCTTACAAGTTCAGCCTCCAAGATTTAGTAGGCATTGGACCACTAAGAATTGGTCCTTTCCTGCCTCTTCCAGGCCTTCTCAACCCAAACCCAGAACCAGCAGAAGCCCCAGGTTTCAGTCCCTGGGTACGCACAAGACTAAGCAGTGGGAGGTTTCCATTTCCAAATCAGGGAGTAGTAAGACTCCCCCCTATGGAAAGCTGTCTCAATGACTTGGCTTTAAAACTTCCAAGCACTTCTCAACTGACTGCTCCTTTAGAGGGAAAGATTGCTCTGCAGGCCAAAAACTGGGAACTCATTACCCAGGGCAAATGGGTTTTAAATATAGTTTCCCAAGGATACAGATTTCACTTCCAAATGTTACCAACCCCAAACGGCTGGCCAGATCTACCCCCAAATCAATGGGCAGAGGCTCAAAAGCAAGCACTCTCTCTCTTAAGCATAAATGCTATTCAAACTGTACAAGAAGAGGAAAAGGGACAAGGTTTCTATTCAAGACTTTTCCTGGTATCCAGAAAAGACAATTTGTGGCATCCTATCCTGGACCATTCTACCTTAAACACTTTTTGGTGATTCCAAAATTCAAGATGCTAACTCTTCACAAGCTACTTCCTATGCTAGGCAAAGATGCCTGGTTGGCAACACTGGATTTAAAGGAAGCCTACCTGCACATCCCAATCAGGGAATCTTGCAGAAGATACCTACTCTTCAAAGCAGGCTACATGCACTATCAGTTATCTGCTCTGCTGTTTGGCTTATCTACTGCGTCCTGGGTATTCACAAAGTGCCTAGCTCCTGTCATTGCATTTTGCAGGCAAAGAAAAATTCAAATATACCCATAGCTGGACGATTGTCTAATTCAGGCAGAAAGCCAGGACATACTTTTTAATCATCTGGCATTTGTACAAAAGGTGCTAACTTGTTTGGGGTACAGCATAAACGAAAAGAAGTCACATCTGGTACCCTGTCAACAAATTGTATTCCTGGGGGCAAGCTTGAACACAACTTCCCAGATGGCTTTCCTCATGCCAGAGAAACAAATTCATTTGACAACTTACTTCAAACTAGTGGCCACAAAGAACCTGCTATCTGCAAGGCAAATACTACAAGCCTTGGGGTTCATGGCCTCCTGCATTCTACTAATTCCATGTGCAAGACTGCATATGAGGAAACTACAGTGGTATCTAAAAAGCCTATGGTGTCAGCATTCTCAGGATCTAGAAGCAATGATTCCTATCATACCTTGCCTATGGCTAGAATTCCTTTGGTGGGCAGAGGTCTGTCACCAAAACAAGGGGCTGCCATTCACTCTACCCCCTGCCTCCCAAACCCTAACAATAGATGCATCAGACTATGCATGGGGGGCTCACTTGGCAGAGAAGTGCATTCAGGGCAAATGGAACCAAACTCAAATGCACCTGCATATCAATCAAAAAGAAATTTTAGCTATACAGAATGCTCTGACAGCCTTCAAGGACCACATTCTTCCAGGACAATTAATGGTACAGATGGACACCACCACTGTTATGTGGTACATAAACAAGTAGGGGGGAACCCACTCATACCCTCTCTGCAGACTAGCCATGGCTCTGTGGAACACAGCCTTGGGCTACCAAGTGCACCTACAGGCTCAATTCCTGTCCGGAAACCTAAACACACTGGCAGATGATCTAAGCAGAAATCTCATGGACCCACAAAAGTGGAAACTGGAACCAAAGACATTCAGCATGTTGATAAACAAATGGGGGAGCCCAGATATACCTGTTTGCCTCCCCCCAGAACTACCAATTGGACAAATTCTGCACAAGGACTTCCCACAAACAAGCTTGGAAAGTGGATGCCCTGTCCTTCACCTGGATAAATCTGTCAGTTTATGCCTTTCCTCCTCTGCCTCTTCTCACCAAGGTACTACTAAAGATCAAACAGGACAAACCAAGGATGATACTGATTGCACCAGACTGGCCATGCCAACACTGGTAACCCCTCATGCGCAGTGTGTCACTGCTGGATCCATGGCACCTGCCCCAGATCCCTACCCTGATGTCCCAACAGGAGGGCCAAATTCTGCACCCTCATCTTCAAACCCTGAACCTGGCAGCCTGGCTATTTACCTGAGCTCTCCATTACCATCCCTCAGTAAGCAAGTGTTGGATGTTATTCTTGAGGCAAGAAGGCCTAGTACTAGAAAATCTTATGCTGAAAAATGGAAAAGATTCTGTTCCTGGAATCAAGCTCAGGGGATGTGCATAGCAGTGCCCAATTTACCTCAGATTATTCAATACTTAACTGAGATGCTTCACAATGGTCTTTCTTTTTCCTCCATCAAAATTCATGCCTCAGCCATTTCAGCTCATTACAACACAGAACCACCCCTCTTCTCTCATCCACTGCTCAAGCAGTTCCACAGAGGGACCAAAAACATAAGACCACCTTGGAGAGCCCCAACTCCAGCCTGGGACCTTAACTTTGTATTGAAAAAGCTCAGTCTGCCTCCTTTTGAGCCAGCTGCAAGTGCAGAGTTGAAATTCCTTTCCTGGAAAACAGCCTTCCTTTTAGCCATCACTTCAGCAAGAAGTGTGTCTGAATTACAGGCCCTTATGGCAGTGGAGCCTTTCATAATCTTTCATGCAGACAGGGTGTCCCTCATGACCAATCCCTCCTTCATGCCCAAGGTGGTATCCAATGTGGCTCTTAATCAGTCCATTCATTTGAAAACCTTCTTTTCTAATCCACAGAACAAAGGGGAATGGATACTGCACTCCTTAGACGTGCACAGACAACTTAGATATTACTTGGACAGGATTAAACCTCTCAGGAAATCTGAGCAGCTGCTGGTGGCATTTGCTGCAGGGGCAGAGGGGAAGGCCATTTCAAAACAAACCATTTCTAAATGGATAGGCCACTGCATTTATTTCTGCTATAAGCACCATGGAAAACCTATCCCACAGGGGATAAGACCACATTTACCAGGGCTGCAACTACTTCTACAGCCTTTCTCAGAGATGTCCCTATCAGGGACATCCTAGAAGCTGCTACCTGGAGTTCTGTACATACTTTCACCAAGCATTACCATTTGCCAATTTTCTCTAAATCCAGGGCTGGTTTTGCTACTGCAGTTTTTCAGGGCCTTATAGCTGGTCCTAATGCTATTTAAATTCCTCCTCCCATCCTTAGCTTTGAGAATCTACAAAAATGTGATGACTGCAACAGTGAAACATGAAGAACATAGTACAGTTGTGTACACTTACCATAAATGTAGATGTTCGAGTGTATTCACTGTTGCAGTCCTGGTTACCCTCCCTCCAGCCCCCTAATTTTTTTTTGGCTATGCCTCTATTCCTTTTTCACTATGCTTAAAAGCTTTTTGGTGTATTTGCTTTTTTTTTTTTGGAGGTATAACCTTATATATATATATATATATATATATATATATATATATATATATATATATATATATACATATATATATATTCAGGGATATAAAGCATGCAGCCGATGTCATTACATCAGTTAACGGGAAGCAATTTTATATATATATATATATATAAAATTGCTTCCCGTTAACTGATGTAATGACATCAGCTGCATGCTTTATACCCCCGAAGACCTGACATATGGAAGATGAGACAGCAACCAACGCAGGACCCAAGACTTTGATAATCAGGCCGAATGAGGGCTACTGCAAGCAGATAACCCAAATGTGATGACTGCAACAGTGAATACACTTGAACATCTACATTTATGGTAAGTGTACACAACTGTACTTTTCTCATTATCTCAGCTTTATTCTTGTCAACACCTGCATGAAAGAGTCCATCCTTATATTGTGTGGGATAACAGAATATAAATCCTGTATATCCATAGAAACAAATATCAAATTGTCACATAACAAGTTGTCAGATATTTTACTAAAAAAATCCCACGAGTCCCTCAAAATGCAGGGGTTATTAACAAAAATATTCTTCAAACCAATGTCCAAAAACTTGGCTAAAAAGAATGTCTTAGATGCTTTAGCATCTACTGTGGGATGTGTTGGTGGATCAGTGAGACTTTTATGAATCTTAGGAATACCAAAAATGGTGGGGATTTTAGGGTTATGGACTATGACATAATCGAAGATCTCCTTGGTAATCTCACCATTAAGCAACATATCTTCTAAATAAAGGTTGATGTTCCTATATGGTATATTCAGCTGATAAATAGAAATTTCTTCATAAGCATCTGTATAAAGCAAACTCAGCATTTTATTAAAGTCCATGACCTCTAAACCCCCACCCTTATCTGGTTTCATAATCCTAATTTGTTTATTGTTCACAATTTCATGTAACAAAAGCTTTTCTTCTTCACTAATGTTTTTAACATACACACTTGCAGGAGAATTCAAAAAATGCCTGAAATCATTCTCCCATAGTTTTTCAAAAATTAAAATAATGGGATGCATTGGCAGGTTAAATACATTTGGTCTTTTTCTATTTGAACCAAGTGCATCCCCCACATTATCTTTAAAATAAAAAGCACAATTCAATTTCCTGATGAATAACTTAAATTGAATCAACAACTCATCTATTTTTGCTTTCTGTTCGTACGATAAAGAAGATGTGGGGTGTGGAAACTTAGGCCTTGTTTGGAACATTTCTAAATATAATTTAACTGAAGCAGAATTTAGCTTAGCTTACTGATGAAAGGTTTGTCATTCATACTGGCTGTTAAATTGGACCACAGTGAACTTTTGGTTCAGCTGCGGTTGTTTGCTCGCAATGTTGCACTAAAACAAGTCTTTGGCAATGCTGTTAACAATGCTAACAATTTTTATGTTTAAGAAACCAAGTATTTTTATGCCAATTTTACCACAAAACATGATGTGTTTATTCAAGCTTGTGAACGTGATAGTTACAAAAATAGTAGCTGGGAAGCCTATACTGGCTTACATAGTAATTTATCTAAAGAAGAGCACCAAGCATTAAATAGTTTGAAAATGAATGGCCAAATGATAATTCGACCTGCGGATAAAAGTGGACCATATTATTATTGTGAAATGAAAACAATGGTATCTGAGGTAGGTGTATCTAAGATTGTACCTACAAAGATTGTTTATGATATGCTGAAAAGTATTATTAATGTTTTGGATGAAAGTTTATGCATGGGTCTTATGTCGAAAGAGATGTCCGAGTTTTTTGTGGTCTTTATGCCACGTATTTCTCAAGTGTATGGTTTACCCAAAATACACAAAGATCCCGTCCAACCTAAATTTAGACCTATTGTATCAGGTGCAGGATGGCTCACTGAGCCAATATCCATATACTTGGATAAACAACTTAGGGTAGTACTGGATGACTACTCGATAGTACTTTAAGTTATTGAACATTTTTTACGTGATTTATTTAAGGTTACCACCAAATTCAATGGCTTTGATTTATTGGTAACTCTTGATGTCATATCACTGTTTACATGTATTCCCAATCAGCTAGATATATCCATGGTTAAAGCATGCCTATCGAAGTCTGCAAAGTATGATATGCAGCATGTTGATTTCATTTGTATGCTTCTAGAATTGGTTCTAGAACACACTATATTCTTGTTTGATAACGTATGTTATTGGTAAACAGCCGGTGTAGCTATGGGTACTAGCTGTGCCAAGTCATACTCTAATTTAGTTATGATGCAATGGGAATTTGAACATATAGAACAGGGTGATGATTATCCGGTACGGTTTTATCAGTGTTTTGTCGATGATCTATTTATTTGTTGGAAAGGAAAGAAGGAAGAACTGCTACAATTTGTAAGTGTTCTTAATAATAGCAGTTCCTTTCTTAAATTTACTTCAAATAGTTCAGATAAGGAGATTGACTACTTGGATGCTACTATTGTTAAAAAAGGCCATGGCCTCTCTACTAGGTTACATAGGAAAGAATGTTACCATCCAACTTTCCTCTACAGAGATAATATGCATTCACCCCATATATTTCATAACATTATAGAGAGTCAAGCATTTAGGGTTTCATGACTATCATGTGAAACCTCTGATTTTGCTGCAGAACTTGAACAACTTAAATATGCGTTTATTGCAATAGGTTATAGTAGAGGAGAGATTGAAAAGGCATATTTGAAAATCATGAATGAAAAAGATGGACATGGTAAACTTTATTTTTCTGAAGGTAGCAGATGTTTGAAAGGAAGTAGAATGGTTGAGTCCAGTATCCCAGTGGTACTACCTTACACACAAGATATTGGGCAAGTCAGGGATATAATCAGTAGAAACTGGCATATTCTAACTGTTGATGATAAAACCTGTGACCTTGTGAGCAAACACCCCAAATTTGTATATTGTAACAGTAATGCAACAACTATATTACCCTAGAATCCATCGAACTGTTGACCCTTTAGAGATGGGCACCCACAAATGTAGCAATTGTGCATTTTGTTTATATGTAGATACCTCTAGTTTTTTTTGACATCCTGATACCTACCCTCTATGGCAATTGAGAGTAAAAGCAGATTGCAATACCTGTAATGTTGTATATGTGGCACACTGCATTGTATGTTTTAAATTTTATGTGGGTAAGTCCAATAGATGGTTGAGAGACAGGATCAGGGATCATGTTTATTGTACAAGATTGTGATTTTATTGGTCATTTTTTGATTGGGGGAACTATTTAATGGGCCTTTGTGATGTTATTTATTATTCTGATGAAGTTCTTGTGACTGAAAACGTATTTGGAGGTTTATCAGCATTTTGGTGTTTTGCTCATCTACTTTTTTGTGCCATTAAACCTGAAGAAAACTGTAAACCTGAGTGCTTCCTTCCAGCCTGTTTTTCTTCTGTTACTGGTGGTTATAGTGGTTGGAATCCTCATTTTTACTATTTTGGTTGCTGTTGGAACTGTTTGGGGGATATGGAAAGCACAGAAGGTTCTCCTCGATCTCCGAAAGGGAGGCGGGATGAAATCGGCGAAACTCGGAAGCTGATTGGCCAGTTAACTCAGCTTGTTGAATTGCTCACTCCGATTGGCTAGTCTTTTGCTGGTTTGATGTCACTCAGCATCCCGGGAAACTAGGAAGCTAACCATAATGGAGGAAACAATGTTGAGACATTTGTGGAGAGACTACATCGAGTTTCTCAAACTAAGAGCAGTTTTGGGACTAAAAAAAGCTAACCATGAAGGAGACATTGGGGTACCTAGTATTTTGGATGATTCAGATGAAGAAAATTCTCGACCAGGCAGAGTAAGTGACTGTGGAATTCCTAAGGCTACAACTTCAAACAAAGGTGACTGACTAATTATAATATTTGCCATGGTGTTAATAAGCCTAGGAAGGCTTTTGAAACTTGGTTAACTGAGAAAATTTCTCTTAATGTTGGGACTCAAAATGAGTGTGTTGGGAGGGAAATTAGTAATGATACTTATGTAACCAGTGTCAAAAAACTAGGGGAACTCATGGGGAAATATAAGGCACTTTGTATTGACAGTGAATACTTGCGTACATGCAAGGGAATTGTGCCTAAAGGACTACGTGTGCAGAAATACCCCAACAACATTCATGTTGGTAGTGAATTATATAAAGAATTACTGGAGATTTTTAATAACTGTGGTTTAGACATTGTTAGAATTATTATTAAGCAAAATGAATTGTCTATGAGGGAATTGCATTCAAACACTTGAACGTTTAAATTCTGTTGTCACAAATGACTTACTGTTTTCTGTAGAAACTGAAAAACAAACATATTTTGATACATTGGATGACATTGATGGAAAAGTTAACATTAATATTAAATGCAAGATAAAGAAACTTGATAGAGACATATTAGAATACAAGGAAAAATGGAGTTACACTGGGCCCAGGGGAACGTGGGTAGACAAAAGAAGGGAGGATTATGTATTTGAATTAGATGGTGAGGCAAATTATGGAGAACAAAGTGAAGAAAGGACTATGACCCTTTAGAATTCCCTCCCCTCCGTCGCTCCGAGAGACTTATGAATCAGAAAATCCCCCAATATTTCCAAAACCCTATTTGAAGGGGGAACACAGGAGCTCGGGGAGGGGGATCCTAGTGTTACCCACTTTAGTTTTACCCACTGAGAATATAGTTAGGTGTGAGAACAACTATTCTTTTAATAATTATAACATTTTTAACTACAGTGGTATAGACCTGAAGGTTGACCACTTTAATCTTTTAGCCCGGGGTTTTAAATTTATTCCTAACAACAAATGTGATTTGACAAAAGTGATTTTAGATATCAAGACCTTTATGAGAAAGTTACATTTTGGTGTTATGTTCGATGGTACAGGCAAAGAGAAAAATTTAGAGACTTTAAAGAGAAGAAGTGAATTCAACCCACCTCTACACCCCCAAATTAAAAAATTTGAAATGGTAGTAGAAAAAAAATTAAGACAGGCTATTTGTGCTTCCCCTTATAGATTTAAACATAACCTCACGGCTGGGGAATGGTTGGTCCTAAAGGAACTCAAACAGAACCACAATGTGCGTGTCATGAAACCAGATAAGGGAGGGGGGTCCGTTTTGATGGACAATGTTATCTATGAAGGCAAGATGTTAGACATTTTGGGTGATTCCAGTACATACAGGAGGGTGTCCAGAAATGAGATTTTTGTTGCATATAAAAAAATCGATTTGGTCATTGATGACTTACTGTGGGACGGATTGATTGACTTGGACACCCACAAGTATTTACATGTAGCTCAGCGCAGAATAGGTACTATTTTTGGCATACCTAAGGTGCACAAGGACCCTATAGACCCCCTTTAAGACCGATTGTTTCGGCCGAAGGGTCAAAGACTGCACCCATAGCAAAGTTTCTTGACATAAAATTAAAGTCAATTTGGGGCACAGAAAATACTATTTTAAAAGATTCCTGGGACTTTTTAAAGGGAATTAAAACTAATCAGTGCTTTGACAATACTATTTTTGTCACGATTGATATCAAAGATTTGTTCTCTGTTATTCCCCAGGACTTAGGATTAGCCTGGTTGGAGGAAGCCTTACCAGATAAGGCCTGTCCATCTACGGACCAGTTGTCAGTCATTTTACAAATGATGGAAATGGTATTAAAAAACAATTTCATTTTTTATGGGGGGAATTATTTCATCAAATCAAGGGCGTAGCTATGGGGGCAAATTGTGCCCCCACATACGCCAATATATTTTTAGCTTGGTGGGAGAAAAAATATGTTTTAAAATCTGTATTTTAGATGATCTAGCTATTTTTTGGATTGATACCGAGGAGAAGTTACATGAATTTTTGAACTATTTGGATACTACCACCACCTTTTTGGAATTTACTAGTTCTATAAATATGGATAGACTTGATTTTTTGATGTGAGAGTAATTAAGATTGTGGAGGGCATTAAGTCTAAAATATTTCATAAAGACATGTTTTCAAATTCTTATCTACATTTCTCTAGTGCCCACCCTTTTATACAGAAAAAAAAACATCTATAAAGGTCAGCTAATTCGAGCATCCAGAATGGCTTCTCTGGATGGTGATTTTTCCTTGGAGTGTGACTTTATTGAAAGCTTATTTGTTCAAAGGGGTTACCCAAAGGACTTATTGGTGGACAGTCGTACCTATGTAAGTAATTTATGTCACATTAGGTACTACCCATTGTTGGGTAAAGGACTGGACACAAATCAATACGTATTACATGAAGTCAACCCCTCGGCTTACTCCAAAGCTCTCACTTTAGATTTTAACTTGGACTCTAAAATGGCAGAGGACACAATAACAAAGGAATGGGACAGGTTCACTTCATTGATGGATCTCAAAGGTATTGACAAGGGACACCTGAAGATCAGTTATAAGAGGGGAAAAAATCTGAACGACCTCTTGGAGGGTGGAGGTAAACAGAAGCCTGCACACACCACCAAGAGAAAAGGTACTTTTAAATGAGGAGCATGCACACAGTGCAATTTTATTTCAAACACTGATCGGGTTTTTTTAAAAAGTAGGAATAAATGGGTGTACGGTAAACGTTTTAGTAACTGTAATACCAGTGGGCTAATATACTTAGTTGTGTGCAAGACCTGTGAAACCTTTTACGTGGGCAAGACTGAAAGAAAGTTGAAAAGACGCGTTTATGAGCATATGTATGATGTTAAGAAACGTAATGTCAAAAATGCTCTATATAAACATTCTTTGGATTGCCCAGAGGCAAGGTTTGAGTTTTTTGTTTTAGAGGTTGCTATTCAAGATGTGAGGGGGGTGCATGGGAGACTATCCTTGAGTATAGGGAATTATTGTGGCAGATCACCCTAGGTGCAAGCAGGACCCCCGGGTTAAATGAGTACATCTCAATAGCACCTCTACTAAAACTCAGGTCTGCCAAGCTATAATAAACTTTTGAAACAAACACATGCATTTACATTCCTTTCACAAATGCACTTTTCTTTCTAGTATAAATATGTATTTCTATTAATTTTTACAAACATACTTGTTGTTTGTCTTTCGGCATTTCCTGGTTAGGGGTCACTACAGCGGAACTCTGGTCCGCTAATAATTGGCAGCTTTTTTTTATGGTGTCGAGTTGCCAGCCTGACACCCAACCTTCAACGAAGGCACACCCATTCAACACATGTCTTTCGAACGCCCACTCAACCGCAGGGAGGACACACAGAAGGCCCTCCCAACCCAAGCCGAGAATTGAACGGGCGAACCTCTTGCTGTGAGGCAACAACGCTACCGCTGCACCACCGCGGAAGTATTTTTACAAACATACTATTGAGTTATTTTATTGACATTATATGAGTGAATGCATGAACAGTCTGCGCGTGGCTGCTGAGCGATCAGTGGCGTCTTAATCTATATTCCAATCTGTTCAAACCTTTTACACTCACTTTTTCAACTCCCAGCTGTGCCCTATTGGACTACAAGGAGCAGCTATATCCACCTACCTAAACCTGCCTGGATATTTCCTCACCTTGGTAATCTAAACGCCCTTGGACTAAAAGCCACAGTAAATAATATTATGTTCAAACCTTTTACAATCACTTTTTCAACTCCTGGCTGTGCCCTATTGGACTACAAGGAGCAGCTATATCCACCTACCTAAACCTGCCTGGGTATTTCCTCACCTGGGTAATCTAAACACCCTTGGACTAAAAGCCACAGTAAATAATATTCTGTTCAAACCTTTTACACTCACTTTTTCAACTCCCGGCTGTGCCTTATTGGACTACAAGGAGCAGCTATATCCACCTACCTAAACCTGCCTAGGTATTTCCTCACCTGGGTAATCTAAATGCCCTTGGACTAAAAGCCACAGTAAATAATATTCTGTTCAAACCTTTTACACTCACTTTTTCAACTCCCGGCTGTGCCCTATTGGACTACAAGGAGCAGCTGTAGCCATCTACCTAAACCTGCCTGGGTATTTCCTCACCTGGGTATTCTAATTGCCCTTGGACTAAAAGCCACAGTAAATAATATTCTGTTCATACCTTTTACACTCACTTTTTCAACTCCTGGGTGTGCCCTATTGGACTACAAGGAGCAGCTATATCCACCTACCTAAACCTGCCTGGGTATTTCCTCACCTGGGTAATCTAAACGCCCTTGGACTAAAAGCCACAGTATATAATATTGTATGTCACATAGTAATTTTGATTTTATTTTACCTACTTTATGTATATTCTAGTCCACTACACCTTCTAGGTGTACTAGATAAACTGCCAGATCTGCCAGTAGCCATACCTCCCCCCTCCTGTTTTACTACTGTTGTGCTCCACTGTCTGTCTCTATGATGCTGCAGCCCCCTACCTTTATTGTAATAACCCTCCCTTTTCCATTACTTTTCTATTTTTTATAACCCTCCCTTCTCCATTACTTTTCTATTTTTTATCCTACTGCTGCAATCTCTCTACAGGATTATTACAAACTTTGGCCACTAGATGGCAGTCTTTACCCACCTTTAATTTCACTTTTGTTTCTCTTCCTACCTCTTACTTTAAACCTTTTATGATTATTGCACTCTTCTCCTTGTTCATCTTCTTCTATAATCCCTTTAAACCTTGTACACATCACCTCCCATAGTCCTTATAAACCCTTTACCTAGCCCTCCTTCTCCACCTTCACTACTCCTAGGCTAACCCTTACTCTCCCAGGTTTCTCTCTCTTTTAACTCTCCCTTCCTCAGACTCCCAACTTCTGCCTTTCTACCTACTGCCTCCTGTTCCAACCTACTACCTTACTGATTGTTTTTTTCCTCACTGCTTTCACCTTACTTGGGTCTGCCCCGCTCTGTTTGCCCTGCGGGCTCACTCCGCTTCCCTACCCCCAAATCCCACCCACCCCAGTGGTCCTACACTTATACCTCACTAAACACTCCCCTTTTTTCCCTACCTATCACATACTTCCTCATCACTAGGCCACTCCCCTATCTCTTTCTTTCCTACTTAGTTTAAATTACCTCTCCCTTTAACTACTCCATTACCTTTCCTAAACATCCTCTGCACTGACTACTTCTCATATCTACCTCCTATTCAACCTCCATTACTTTCCCTTTGCTTTTCTTTTTCTATACCCTGCTTAATCTCTTGAAACATCCTCATCTATTTACTTACCTCACTTACACAAACAAGCTACTCTCATCTGATTACTACTCACTGCCATGTCACCAACACACAAAACTATTTTCACATACATCCTAGTCTTAACTACCACAATAGCCTCTCTGACCATACCTTATTCACTGACCTTTGAAAATTTTACTCTACTTGAACAAAACCATCATTTCTAACAAATATTACATTCTTCCTTTATGTACAACCCCAACCACAGTAACATAACCTGTACCTCTATATACTACCAAAATATCACAGAACAACCCATGTGACTTACTTCACCATCAAAAAGAATTTTAATAATTCCCTCAAGACCCTTAAATTCCTACACTATCCCCAGTGTTACCTTCTCCTTGATGGGGATATTCATCCAAACCCTGGCCCCAATACTAACAATAGGAATAACCTTGATAATGTAACTTTACCTAAACCTTCTATATTAGCTAAAGCACCTAACTCACTCCTGATTGCTCACATTAATATTAGAAGTCTTAACAATAAAATTCCCCACCTTCATGCACTCCTGGACTAGCACTCATTTGATATTCTATGTCTTACAGAAACCTGGCTAAAACCATCTACTCTAGACCAGGAAATTACCCCTCCAGGCTATAACATCCTTAGATGTGACCGCAAAACCAAAAAAGGCGGGGGTATAGCCATTATCTATAAATCTAATCTCCAACTATCCCTCTTTAATGAGCTTCCATCACTAGACACCAAATCTGAAATACTGTCTACCAAACTCCAAATCAACAACACCAACTCTATCAACCTAATTTGCTTGTATCTTTACCCTGGTAACAATACTAATACTCTTGAAAACTTTCTTAATCTCCTCTCTACCCAACTACCCCAGGAAACCATTGTACTGGGTGACTTCAACATAGACTGGTTAACCTGTAGTTCTCAGAATCCCACTAACCAAATAAATTATTATGGATTCTCCCAATTAATAACCACTCCTACTAGAATCCACAAACCTAACAGGAAAGAATCTACTCCTGACTGGATCCTTATTAATAACCACCCTAGCAATTATACTCCAGGAACCCTTCCCGACAATTTTAGTGACCATATGCTTACTTACATTATTAGACAAAAATTTCATATCCCAACTACTCACAAACTCAAAACTTCCCGCTCAAAGAAATTCTTTAATCCTGATAGTTTCCTGAATGAATTGCAAGCATGTGACTTGTCACCACTGACCCATCTTGAACTTGATGAGGCTGTGACCTACTTCAACGCTAACTTTCTTCAAATTCTAGACTACCACGTACCTTATCACTCCACTAGAATAAGATCCAAATCTGCCCCATGGCTAACAAAACAAACTAAGCAGAATATGCTCCTCAGAAACAAAATATGGACTAAATGGAGAGCTACCAAATGTCCATCTGATCACCTCCTCTTTAAACAGTTAAGAAATGCCACCAAGAAGGATACTCTTAGAGACAAAAAAGACTTCTACTTCTACCTACACCTCCAACAAACTAATCAACAAACACCACAAAAATTTTGGTCAGGGATAGACAAACTTCTTCAGCCAGGACACTCAGCTACTCCTGCCCCATTAGGTTTCAACCATAATAATTTCAACCAGATCCCTGATGCCTTTAATAAATACTTTACAGAAGCCATTCAAACCCTAGCCAATTCTGTACCCCCACCTACTGCTTCCCCACCACACACCTCCAACACGACGTCTCCTACCTTTCATATACAACCTATTCCTACTACATCTCCTATTCTTAAACTGCTTAAAAAACTGAAACCCTGCACCCCATCTGCGGACCGACTCCCATCTGAATACCTACAAATTGCCACAAAAGCTATTCATTACCCCATATCTATACTTATTAACAGAACTATCTCTGTAGGCAAAATCCCTACCATTTGGAAAGTATCTCACATTATCCCACTACACAAAGGTGGATCTTCTATAGAGCTTTCAAACTTTCGCCCTATTGCCTTACTCTCCCCATTAGCTAAGATAATGGAAAAATGTATTCACAAACAACTACTCTACCACTTACTACAAAATAACCTACTAGCCAACTGCCAACATGGCTTCAGACCATTCCACAGCACAACGACTGCCCTCTTATCCTTCACTGACTCTATAAATAAAAATCGTAACAATAACTCTTTTTCCTCTGCCCTATTTATTGACCTGTCAAAAGCCTTTGATATGGTTAACCATAACTTACTTCTAGACAAACTAAAATACCATTCTCTTGATCCACTAGCATTACAATGGTTTAGGTGTTATCTTCAAAACAGGCAGCAAGCAGTGCTTTGGGATAACAATCTGTCTTCATTACTCCCAGTAAATATTGGAGTCCCACAAGGCTCTATCTTAGGTCCCCTTCTTTTCTCCTTATTTATTAACGACCTCCACATGGACATACCTCAAGCCACCTGCATTCAATATGCAGATGACTCAACCTTAATCTGTACTGCTAAGAACATAGCCACCCTCCAGTCCCTCACCCAAACCGTGTTCCAAAATGTGGAAAACTGGTCTTTGAAACATTGCCTCCTCCTTAATCCCAAAAAAGCGAAATTACTGCTTTTTACCCCAACTCAAAAATCTTCCACACCATTCTTCTCTATAACCTCTAACAATGCTACTAACATTACCCCGGATACTACCACCCGCATACTAGGTGTTACAATTGACAATCGTCTTAACTATGATGACCATATTAACGCCACCATACAATCTGTTAACAAAAAACTTGGTACTTTCTATAGAATCAAACCCTTCCTTACCCCCACAGCCAGGAAAACTATTGCCCAGACCCACCTCATTTCTACGCCTCTGCTACATATACTAACCTATCTAAGAATAACATCTCCAAAGTTTCTACCTGTTATAATAGCATAGCTAGATTCATTACATGTACACCCTTTAAAACTCACCACTGTCTTAACCTCAGACAACTAGGATGGCTAGAATTGTAGAACCACATACTCTATCAACAGTTACTTATCACTCAAAAGATCCTACACCACCCCAATAATACCCCTATCCTCACTAATCTGATTTCACCATACAAAAATCTAGCTACACTACGTTCTGCTAATAAACTCCTGGTCTCCTCGATTAAATCTAACAATAAAGCTGGTGACTCACTTTTCTCAAACACTACAGGCAAAAACTGGAATCAGCTCCCTCCTGAACTATCTAACCTACCTTCTATATCTCTATTCAAAAAACATATTAAAGAACATCTTAAAACTCAGTGGCTTTGTCCCTGTGCTAACCCAGACTGAAATCTATTTCCCCTCCTACTCATACCCTTTTCCCCACCCCTCTAGCTTAGGCCTCTAACCTAGGCTTCCTAATCATGCTTCTTTTTTCATAGTAAGAGAAAAAATTATAAGGACTTTACTCTGATGTGCTCATACCCACTTTGTGTTTAGTACATTTGCCATGCTTTACTTAAATAAACTTTTAGCATAATGTCTATATTCTATAATTACATTACTATATTTTTGCTTTTAACCAATGCTACCACTGTACTGTTTTCTTACATGTCCTAGTTATATATTGTTATATATTGTTAACTGTGTTTTACTGTTCATGCTTGGAGCTTTTCTCCCCGGGCCTCTACTGAAAATGGACATAAATCCAGTTAGACTAGCCCGGTCAACAAATGTAAAATAAAAAATAAAAATAAAATTTTTACCATTGTTTTTAGGATGTAATTAGTATATTTTGACACCAGGAGGCAGCACTTGGAATTTTAAATGTCTTTTTAAATTATATTTTGTGATTTTATTGGTCATTTTTTGATTGGGGGAACTATTTAATGGGCCTTTGTGATGTTATTTATTATTCTGATGAAGTTCTTGTGAACGAAAATGTATTTGGAGGTTTATCAGCATTTTGGTGTTTTGCTTGGTGGTGCTGCGGTAGCGTTGTCGCCACACAGTAAGACGCTGTCCGGTTCGATTCTCAGCTAGAGCGTCTTCTGCATGGAGACATGCGTGAATGGGCGTACCTTCATTGAAGGTTGTGCATCAGGGCTGGTAACTTGGCACGTAAAAATCAACTACCAATCATTAGCGGACCGGAGTTCTGCTATGGCGACCCCTAACCGGGAAAAGCCGAAAGACACAACAACTTATCTACTTTTTTGTGCCATTAAACCTGAAGAAAACTGTGAACCTGAGTGCTTCCTTCCAGCCTGTTTTCCTTCTGTTACTGGTGGTTATAGTGGTTGGAATCCTCATTTTTACTATTTTTATTGTACAAGAAAAGGACATCATTACAGCGCCTTAGCTAAGCATACCCTTTCATGTGGTCCCACACATAGTTTCTTGTTCCAAGTATTACATGTACAATTCGAAAATGTTCGGATGGGTGATATTGTCAGTGATACAGAAGGTATAGAACATCAGTGGATTTTGCGCCTGTGGGCACACAGAGGCTCAGGGCTCAATGATTGTGTTCTCATTAAGCCAGTGTTGAAAAATAGAAGGTTACATCAGTAACAGGACGATAATAGGTCTGATTTATTTAAATGCTAATTGTTTCTTGGAGGGATCCTTGTGTAGTTTTGATTGGTTAAGTCAGAAGGTTTAAACAGTATATACTATTGACTTGCCTGATTTTAATATGTCTAATGAAGTATTGTTTAACAATACGAAAGTGCTTACATCTCTTGTTTTATTAAAGTTATTTTTATTGGAATTTACTGGAGTCCATTGCTTCTGCCGGGTCATTTTTTTGGTAATTTATTAGTTTATTGGTATGTTTAAGGGCTATAAATGGAAGGCTTTTTAAATGGTTAACAGTTCTGATGAAGTCCAAGTGAATGGACGAAAGCGCTTAACTCTTTACTTTTGTATGTATTTTATTTTATTAATAAACTGAGTGTAATCCAAAGTCCTGAGGTTCGGACACCATGGAGTTTTGTTTTAGTTTGATATTAGTTGTTTATACTGCATAGGTTACACACTTTTCCTGGTTCTTTGGTTTTTAATTGAAATCCCCCTTGACCAGAGTGTTTGGCAGTATTTGGATTGACTCCAGTTTAGTCAAATAGGCCTCGCACTCCTCATGATCCATGGAGGGGGGGGGTCTATAACTAGCTATGACTTGAATGCGGGTCTTACACATAGTAATCTAAACTTGGAGTAACTCCATGGAGTTGTCCTGTCTAACTAGTTAGGAGGTGGATTTATCTCTAACATAGATAGAAACACTGCCTCCTTTGCTTCTCACACATTAGGTTTGCGGTCTGAAGGTGTGGAAGGAATTGTAGCCTTGCAAGGCCAGGCTAGTCTTTGAGGCCTTGAACCAGGTTTCTGTGGCTGCACAGACATCTACATCCTCCAGTGATAGGAGTGCTTCTAGGATGTGCAGTTTTTGGTTTAAGCTCCTAGCGTTCAGCAGCATAACCCTTATTTTGTTATGATTGGCAAATTTCACACTGGCAATTTTGTTTTTGAGGCCTTGCCTAAAAAAGGCACTATCAGGGAGGCAAGAGCCTTTGTCACCAGGTGAAAGCCTAATGGTGCCATGTGCAAACTGTCTCTGGCAAAGCAGCAAGGTTTGTCAACCATGTCATCCCAGGCTGACAGAAACTGGATCCCCTTGGAAAGACACCAAAAACTAAGCCAATTATTGAAATTGATAATTTTTTTTTTGTTTATACTGTGGCATCATTCTATTTCTAGGTGAGGGTAACATGCTGCTCAAGGCTGGGGACATACCTGTCTGTGAGACATACTCAGAGAGCTCAATCATGTCTGTCTTCATATAGTCCAGTGAGGTACATCTCAGGTCATTCACTCCAGCATGAACTATGACAGAGTCATAATGGTAGTTGTTGCCGAGAGACCTGAGTGCATGTTGGATCTGATGAACACTGGCACCAGACAGGCAGCTGACCATGACTTTCTCCTTATCTACCCTGGTGAGTGGGACATCTTTGTCTCACTGTGGAGTCTCCAATGACAAGAAAATTTGGTTTATAAGTATTATGCCTTAAGGGCTTGGTAGATGAGACACTGGTGTTGCTATGTGTCTTGGGTGCTGTGGAAACTGTGTTAGTTGTAGCACTCTTTTGAGTTTTGGGTTTTGGAGGTCTCTGGTGTTTTAATAAGTTTTTGAGAGAACCTCCACACGTTGATTTATGTGTTGGATGCATACTATGTGTATGAGTAATGGTTTTATGTGCATAAGTAGTGGTGGGTGAATTGACAACCTCTATAGTGTGACTTTTTAGTGCTAGAGAGCAGGGATTCAAGATTCTTGGTGTAGATACATCTCTCACAATCTGTACTAGAGTGAATTATTAGTAGATGGTTGTCAGTGTGTATGAGGCAGTTGCTACACTCCATCAAGAGACTCACATCAGCAAGGCTGGCAAGAGAAACAGGGGTAGTCCAACTGTCCATAATGCTAGGTTTGGAGAACTATTATCACACCAAGGTTGCTTTCCTGACTCTGATTGATTTAGGAGGTGGTCTGTAGATGGGTGTTTCTGACAAGGTTTTTGTCTGATGGTTTAATAGGTAACAGCTCATTAAAAATACTTCTTAGACCAGAAATGTACTAAAGATGAGGAATACACTAATATACTATAGCTGTATTTAAGGGAAAATTTGTCAAAATTATGACACACAATTGTATTGCAGTGCATGGTGCTGTGTGATGAGCAAACAAGCAGAAACCCACTGAAATGTAAGACTTAAATACCAGAAGCTAAAAAGTTCAGAAGAACCAACAAGGGTGCTTACTCTAAGCCCTAGACCAACCGCCCTTCACCAGACAGGTTCCAGTCAGCAAACATCTCTCACAAGGGTGCAGAAGGGCCTCTTCTAATCAACGATGGCTTGGAAAACGTGCTCAGAGTACAACAGCCACTACAGACATACCTAGATGCAGCAGACTTGTATCTGGACTATGCTACAGCTGCTAGTTACACAAATTTGGGCAGGAAACACTAAAGCAATTATTTAAACAGCAGACAAACAGCAATGAGACACTAAAAATGTTTTAAACAGCAGAAAGCAGCAAGGAGACACTAAATAATGTTTTAAACAGTAAACAAATCAGTTATTTAAAACACTGATTGGCAGGAAAACAGAACAAACAGAAGAGATGCTTAGCAAACAGTGAAAAGTAGCAACAATTACCTTGCAATCAGTGAAAATAGCAAAAAAGATTTGCAAACAGTGAAAATGGCAACAAAATATGATTTAACAGGCACAGTAAGGCAGAGAAATGCAATACAAACAGTGCATTTTAGCTTACAGTATTAAAACACAGAATTAAATAAGCAGAACACAATAAAAACTGCAATAAATAACATAATGAAGCAAAAAACAGACAACCTATGTTTTTTGAGAAGCTCAGAAGCCTCTAATCTTCTAGACTCTCAGCTCAGAGTTGTGGCTGGTAGCCCACCTCAGTTCAGCTCGGTTCAAACAAATTGTTTTGTAATGTTTCATAGTTGTGTATATGCTAGTAAAGTGAGAGGTGTGTTATTTTTTCTCCAGACATTCCATGCTTTGTCTTTGTTTTACAAATTGTTTAGTTGCTAAGGATAGTCATGGAGCAAGGTTGGCATTGACTCTCTTTATTCTGTGAGCAGCTAATGCGTTTAGAACACATAGGAAGATTTTATTGAACTCTGAGATAGCATCATATGGAGTTGCAGTGTATTAATACGTGCCATCATGAAAAGCAGTACGTTTTCTGTATTTTGTGGCTGCTGCTTTGCCACCTTATGGTGTAGATTGGTAAGTATAAGTGATCACTTAGGCTGTCTGACAGAGTTCTATGGGATTCTTTTATTTGGAGAGGATGTTAGGAGCCATTTGAGAGTTGGGTGTCTGGCTATGGTTTTGTTATATTTAGTTGGTGTGGTTATAAGTTGGGTGAACTTGAACAGATGTGTACTATTGGTTGGATTTTCAGACTTCCAGATTTTTTGGTTTGCTCTCTAGTTCTTCTCCCCCTGTATCTGCACACGGAACTGGTGGTGTGCAACATCCAATTTTATTTTACTTTATTTGTTGGATTTATGCCTTTATTACCTGTTTTTACTTCAGCCAATGTAAGGTTCACAGTGCACACTATTCCAGCCCACAGACCCTACCCGACTTTTGCTCCACTGGAACTTAATTGAACTACAGTCCCTACTGTGGTGTTATTTACCTATAACCTGTATATAAAGTTAACAGTCCACACTATTTCAGCCCACAGACCCTACCCAACTTTTGCTCGACTGGGACTTAATTGAACTGCAATCCCTACTACGGTGCTATTTATTTATAACCTGTATATAACATTAACAGTGCACACTATTCTAGCCCACAGACCCTACCCAACTTTTGCTAGACTGGAACTTATTTGAACTACAGTCCCTACTACAGTTTTATTTACCAGTAAACTGTATATAAAGTTAACAGTCCACACTATTCCAGCCCACAGACCCTACCCAACATTTGCTCGACTGGAACTTAATTGAACTACAGTCCCTACTACTGTGTTATTTACCTATAACCTGCATATAAAGTACATCCTAATAATTTCACAGTATTAGTGTTTAGCTCATTCTAGTACTGCTTTTCCACAGCTTGCTGCTGCTCACACATCACCGTGCCACTCTTTAACTTTACCCTCTTTTCTATTCCCACCCTGCTTCTCCCACACACTACACTACACCCACATATTACCAATAGCTCTGTTCTGCTGCTTTCTCTTCACACCATTACTGTACTTTTCTTTCAACCTAACCTTCAGTCCACCATATTTTGGTCACCTATACTAACCTCTGTATTCTTGCTTTACTACCTGCTTCCCTGAGAAATACTCTGGATGACTCAGTAGCCTCTCTCTATTTCCTCCTGGCTCTCACATTTCTTGGTTGCTATACTTACCTGCTTTCTTAGATTGTTTCTCTTGCTGATTCCCTGGTATTTCTGGGTGTAGCCCTACTCCATTCGCTCTCGCTATGCACGGGCTGACTTTGCTCCCCTACCCTCATTCCCACCCACCCCCTCTTTCCTTATATTTATACTGTCCATACACATCCCTTCCTTATTGCACAGGCAATCATCATCCACTTCCTCCCAATTAATCACTCCCTCTTAAAGACACTCACACTTTAATCACATCACTTCCCCTCTTCAACTTTCCCCCATCCCGTCTTGTCTCTACACTCGTCAGACCTTACAATGTACCACATATATATTACCATCCCACTTCTTATCCTTCTCACAGTCTCAACCTCTTATCACGCTAACCTGTCTCACCCTCACATAAAGCTGTACCACCACAACTACCCCTACTAAGATGAATGCCTTTCACTCTTTTATAATCTTTTCATCTCTCCATATCTTCTCCAATATCTGCCTTCATAAATTTACTATACTTCACCACAGTCTTTTCTCCTGTAAACCAAAACCAAAGCACGACAATTTTTTTCACATCGCTTGTTCCACGTAATATATCCACTAGTAATCTACTTCTTTCTGGTGATATACCCCCAACCCTGTCCCCCTACTCCACACTCTACCTCCAATTACCCCTCCCTTCTTCAACCACACCCACCCCATCCTGCCTGTCCTCTCACCTCTTCTTCTAAAAATCGAACTATCTACTCTCTAAACATCCAAAGCCTCATTAACAAAATCACTGAACTACACACTTGGATAGCCCATACGTCCCCACACAGTCTGACCTTATCCGAAAAAACCTGACTAAAACCCCATATCAAATAAAAAAGTGACAAATAGCAATTAATAAAGGTTTAACTGTGCCAAAAACTCATATACTGCGGTTCTACTTGTCTCCTCAGTTTTTTCCAGTGTTTTTTTTTTCTGTTTGTTTATTAGTTGTTTTACACTGGTTTTTGGGAGTTGCTTCATTCTTTTTGGTTAAAACCCCATATCACTAGCAATGAAATACTACCACCTGGTTATAATATCTACCGTGCCAACAGATTCCCAAAAAAAGGGGGTGGAGTTACCATCCTCTACTCAGATAAACTCAACCTCTCACCTGTAACCATTTCTCTTCCCAACTTCCACCCTGCTGAATTACTTATCCTAAACTGAAACCTAAACTCACAGAAAAAATTTGCCATAGCCTCTGTATATATCCCTCCAGGAATAATATTCCAAACCTTGAGTATATTCTGTCCTGGTTATCCCACAATATAACCTATAAAACTGTCATCCTTGCAGACGTCAATATTGACTGGTCTAAACTAACATCTGACTCCCACAACTCAGTATCATCTACACGAATTCCACCAACTTGTCACATACCCCATCTGCATGCACAAAACCTCTTCTACCAATCCTGTCCTAGACTGAATCCTCAGAAACACCCCTAACCTCTATCACAACCCCTGTACCTTACCCAACACCTTAAGTGATCATCTTCTCACCGCCATCCAAAGACACTCTTCCGCATTCACCCAAATATCATTCTTACAGAGACTGCCATAAACTCTAAACTTTAATGCCAACATATTTAACTCCACACTGTCTAGCATTAACTGGTCCTTCTTCCAGCCGCTCCCACTCAGTAAAGCCATGCAAACATTTAATCAAATATTTCTTGACATTCTCAACTTCCTTGCCCCTCCCAGGAGAATTAGAGTTAAAGGCAATTATGCCCCCTGACTTTCTAAGAAAACTCGATCTCTTATGCACAAAAGAGGTAGTGTTTGGAAAGCCTGGGTTAATACTAAAACACCATCCCTGCTCCATAGCTGCAAAGAACTCAGGAACCTTGCCAAAAAACAAATTAACAAAGATAAAAAAATCCTTCTACTACTTACTCCAAACTGACAGTAAATCTAACCCATGAAAATTCTGGACCACCCTCAGCAGAATTCTCCATCCTGGAAACCCTTCCACTCACTCCCCTTTCCCAAATAAGATGCCACTAGAAACTGCCGCTCTTCTCAACAATTACTTCATTGATACTACCCAAATACTTACTCACACCAATCACAAATCTAATCTCCCTCCCACCTTTTCTAACCCACACAATAAAAACATTTTCTCCCTTAAACCTGTCTCCACTGCTACATCAAATCACTCCTCCTCAAGCTCAAACCCTGCTTTCCCTCCCATCTTCCTTAAACTTGCCACTGAATCCATAGCCTACCCTGTATCCCTGCTAATCAATAGATCCATTCAAGAAGCCACAGTCCCAGACATCTGCAAATCCTTCTACACCATCCCTTTGCATAAAGGCGGGAATTCTACTGATCCATCTAATTACACACCCATAGCTGTACTTTCCCCTCTCTCAGAAATACTTGAAAGATGCATTCATACTCAACTGATCAATTTTCTTCTCCAGGAAAACCTTCTAAGACCCACTCAACATGGCTTCAGGCCAAACCACAGTACTGCCACTGCACTTTTATATTTTACTTACACTGTAGCTGAGGCCAGAGATAATAATCAACTTGTATTCTGTCTTTTCCTTGACCTAGCCAAATCCTTTGACACTGTTTCTCACTCTTTACTTCTATCAAAACTAAGTGATCTCAATCTCCCTGGTCTCTCCCTTGACTGGTTCACTAGTTACCTCTCCAATAGGCAATAATCAGTCAGATGGCTCACTTTCTGCTCCTCCTTCCTACCCATCATAGCTGGTGTCCCCCAAGGTTCCATCCTTGGCCCCCTTCTGTTTAATATCTTCACCAACGATCTCCATACTGCACACAAACAATCCTCCCTTATTCAATATGCTGATGATTTTACACTCATCCCCATCTCCAACATCATCTCTGAACTCCATGCTCACCCCCAAGACTCTTTCTTGTCCATTGAAAAGTGGCTCTCTGAAAATTAACCCATCTTAAATCCCCCAAAAAACTAAACTCTTATTATTTCTTCCTCGTCCCCTCTCTTACCGTCAATCAACCTTTGTTATCACATCTTTTGACAAGACCATCATTAAACCTGAACCACACACTAAACTCGTAGGCACCATTATAGATGTTGAACCAAAATTTAACCTGCATATCCAGCAAAGTATAAAAAAAGAAAAAAAACATCAAAAACTAGGTCTACTTTACAGAAATAAAAAAATTTCTTACCTCAAACGTAAGACTCTCCCTAGCTCAGGCACTCCTCCTTCCCTCCCTTCTCTATGCTGTCCCAATCCTAACTAACATACAATCTACAGTTTTTTCTAAACTCCAACAAACATACCACAAAATAGCCAGACTTGCTGCCAGATTTCCTCATAACTCTCATCACTGCCTGGCACTCAGCTCTCTTCAATGGCTAGAATTCCCCCAACAACTCTTACTGTCACAATTTCAAATCACACACACAATACTATACAAACCATCTTCCTGCCCTTCTCTCTCATCCCTTGTATCCTATTATACCCCCAGTCATCCTCTCCGTACATCCGATCAACAACTCCTCAATATCTATAAACCTAACAAAAACATTGGAAAACTACTATACAAATGCCTTGTAGCACAAGCCTGAAATAAAATTCCCTCACACATAAGAACCATTCCCTACCCCAAACACTTCAAAAAGGAACTTAGACTACTCCTATTCAACACAAAGTCCTGCCCCTGCCATGACTCTTCCTAATCCTCTCCAGTTTTGCATTCACACTTTCCTTTTACATGCATATCTCACTTCTCCATTTTTTATTTATTCTCTAAACACACAGTTTACTAAACTATAGACCCACAAGCTAGGCTACTACAACACATGTAAATATGTATATATTTTTAGCTCTACTTTAAATAGCTTCTCTGTATTAGAATTATATCTCTGTATTATAATCTCTTTTTGCTGTATTTACAATAATGTTTTCAAGTTCTTTGCTATACTCACAATTTGTTTGTGTCATGTTTACATTACTGCATTTGTTTGTATAACTAAGGAGCTTTTCTCCTCGGGTCTCCACTGAAAATAGGCTACTGCCTCAGTTGGACCAACCCAGTTAACAAATGTCAAATAAATAAATAATAAATCAATAAATAACATCATCCAACATTATAGTTTCATAAGGGATTTTTGAGGAAGTCCAGAGGAGAATATTACCTGGGAGGGGGGAGTTCATAATTCTCAGAGTGGAAGAGATTTTCTACATGTTGCCACCAGGGACAACAAAATTTCAGTACAACTATCCTTGGTATTATCTCACTCGGCTGAACTTTTTTCAAAAGACCTTTCTTACATTTTAGTCAATATCCATGCTTGTCCTGTCTTCTCATGCAGACCCCCTTCTTTTCGCTAATCCTCTAACAAAATGGTTTCTTTGGGATATCATCCATCTCAGTCCCTGAAAAGAGCTCCAACTCCATCCTGGGACATCAAAATCGTCTTAGAGAAGCTTACTGTCCCATCTATTGAACCAGCAAGGTCCACATGTATGACATTTTTAACTTGGAAAATTGCTGTCTTTATAGCCATCACCTCAGCTAGGAGAATGTCTAAGCTACACATTATGTGTACAGAGCCCTTCCTCAGGTTTTACCCTGACAGAGTATCTCTGAAGACCAAACAGTCCTTTATGCCCAAGGTTGTCCATCTCACTTTTCCCCCCTAAACAACAAAGCAAAAGAGACAGAGGATCCTTTACATTTTGGATATCCATAGGCAACTTGGGTATTAATTGGACAGGCAAAAATTTCAGAAAATCAGACCATTTCTGGCTTTTGCATCTAATAAATTAGCAGACTTTCTCCAAAAGGATTTCTAATTGTATAAAATTTTGCTACAAACATCATGAAAAACAAGTGCCACAGCATATTAGGTCACCATCCACTAGAGTTACTGCTGTCTTCAATGGGTGTATATCTAAGGAAAATCTGGAGGCAGCTACATGGTACTCTGTTCACACCTTTACCAAACACTATAATGTCTCTTTTTCTAGAGCTATAGTTGGGTTTATCTATGCAATCCTGTACGGCCTCCTAGCTTCTCTTTATTTCTCCAACCTCCCAACCTTGGCTTTGGGAATCCTCCCAAGGAGTTATTACTGCAACAAGAAATATAATGAGCATAGTACAGTTGTGTATACTTGTCATAAATGTAGATGCTCAAATGTCTTTACTGTTGCAGTAGTTTTTCCCTCCTCCTGTTCCACTCATATTGCTTTGAGTTTGAGTGGGCACCCTATTCTCTTTCCCTTATCCCTTACTCCTTCCCATTATCCCTTCCTTTTTCAGGTCCCTTTCCCTTATAGTGGCTCTTCTGGCAACAGTGTGGTAGATTTGTGCTCCTGGCCTAGGATATGGAGTGTAGGGCTCCTGTTCTGCTTGGAGGCAAGAAAGACCTGAGCAAATGGTGTCAATGGCAAACATTATACCCTGCTGTCATGATGTTGGAGGCGGAGGGCATATACTGGCCCATTAGCAGGAGGGAAAAAATCTTTGGTATGTGGGACAACCACAGGGTTTCACAGCATACTCAACTTGACCACAAATTAAGAAATATGGTCCCTCCTTAAATAGAGAACTTCACATCAGCAACGTAGAAATATATCCAATTGTCATTGCCCTCGGGGCCTTGGAGAAGAGCTGCAGCTGTTGAACTTTTCTACTTGAGGCTGACAGCCAGTCTTTTAAGTGGTATGTAAACAAGCAAGGGGCTCATGATCTTTTCTCCTTTGTAGAGAGGTGAGATGTGCCTGGCATAAAGGCATCACTCTTCAAGCATTTCATATCCCAGGTGAAATAAACATACTGATGGACTCTGTCACCACCTCACTTTTGGAGTTCTTGATTGAAGAGCCATGTCTTGAGGTGATTTTCCAGAACCAGGGTACTGTAAACATGAATATGGCTACATCTTGAGAAAACAGAGTTCTTTCCTTGTTTTCAGTGCAGAGTTGTGAGAAAGGAGTAACTTGCTGTGAACTTATTCTTTACCCATGGTAAGGAAGATTCCCTTTATATATTCCCTGATTTCCACTGATTCCACACCTTTTTGCAAGGTCCGAGGGGGACACAAGACTAAAGCTACTTTTATTGTTGTGTGGAGGTGGGGAAGGGTGTGGTTTCATCATTTCAGGTCATTGACTATGGATTCCTGTCATGTTTCTACTTAGGATGGATCCCTCATTTGGCACCATGTGATCCTTCTGTTCCTGATATACATTCCACCAAGATATCAGAACTAATGAGGCTGCTAAGGCACCATCAATCAGGTAGGCATTTTCTGCTAGGTGTAGAAGTTCTTAGCTTGAGTTGAGTGATGCTCTTTACTGCCCCAGTTAGTTTGCTGATCACTGCACTCAGTCTTAAGCATTTCTATGACTTTGGCTTCAGCTGCTTATTTGTTCAACTATTTTTGAGCATGATAATTTTATGTAGAGCCAGATTATTACCCTGCACCGCCTGTCAGAACAGTTTATTTTCTCCCCACTTTTGAAGAACTCCCCTTGAGATTTGAACATCATCTGTCTTCATTTCCAGCCACTCATTCAGCAGTGTTTTCTGATCTCTGATTTGTAGACCATTGTGTAGTGAATCATAATTTATCTTTCAAAAAGATCAGGTGTCCCTTACCTACATTTCTTCCTAACAGTGGTTTCCAAACTATCCTTGAACCAGTCTATTAATCTACTTTTCTTTGCTGGTATGGAAATCCAGAGGCAAAACTAACTTGGATGAGCACCATCAATTCAAAGTTTTCCTAAAGCATTTATATGAGTTTATGAAATCAGTGCAGTTGTTCATCTCCTTTACTTCAGAAAGTGAAAAGTTTGCAGTTTCCAGCTACAGTCTTTTATTATTTGCCAGCTCAAAGCTGTTGTAGAATACTGTATTCAGAGCCTACTCACTGGAGGTGTGACTGCTTTCAGGGCTACTTCAAGAATGTCTGCATCCAAAGCAGCTATGAATGCCTTGGCCATTTGCTTTCAGTCACCAAACATCACTGTCTTGACTTTAATTTTAAGAAGGTCACCTTTGTTATATTTAGGTTTATAGGTAGGTACTAGGCTATTAGCCCTAGGGCCTATATAAGCCTAGCCAAAAAGGTACCCTGGCCACCCAAGAAATTTATTTTCCTGTGCCCCTGTCGAGCAGAGCCACAGAAGTGATCCCTTGGGTGAATTTCCTATTTCCCATCCAATCATCAAGATTTCTCTTGAAGAGTGCTAATAAGGAGGTCTGTTTGACATAGATAGGTAGTCTGTTCCAGAGTATGGGAAGTCTCTGGGACAGGAATCTAGCCCTCCAGCATGTTCTGTTTATTGTGGTGATAAGGTTTAGGTCCCTAGAGCATGTAGCTCAGAGGGATTGGGATTTCTTTAAGTGTAGCATGTCCAACAGCTCTGGGTTTGACATAGCTTTGTATGTTAGGCAGAGATCGCCTCTGAGTAGGCGATATGCGACAGAGTAAAGCTGGAGTTTTTTGAGATGGTCTGCGTAGGGCATCTGTTTGAGGCTAGTAATCCTCTTTGTGAGGTATTTCTGTGGCCTTTCCAATTGTTGTAGATGTCTTGTGAGGTACATACCAAAAGGGACATTGTACTCTATAATGGGTCTAATGAGTGATGAGTAGAGGGGAACAATGGCCTCTTTTTTTCTGGATGAGAAACCTTTTGTAATGAGGTGGGCCATGTAGAAGGATTTCCTGACCACTTTGGCAATGTGATTATCAAAATAGAGGCTACTGTCCTCCTGTGTCCCAAGGTCTAATCACACGTTCGGCGTTAAGTAGACTACCACTTATGTGGTAGTTCATGGGTGCAGAGTTTTTACCAAAGGGGATGGCAATACACTCTTTGGCATTGAGCTTCAGGCCATGACTTTGACACCAGGCATCTGCCTCAGTGAGGCCCTTTTGTAGTATGTCCACATCGTTAGGAGTTTCGATTATGGCTCCTAGTTTGCAGTCATCTGCAAACTTTGTTAGCCAAAGACCTTCTGTGTTAGCCTGTACTTCTGAGAAGTAGATATCAAACAGGAGAGGACCCAGGACTGAACCCTGTGGTACTCCACTTGTCACCGGTCTGAAGTTAGATTTGGAGTCTGCTACTTTCACAGTGTGGGTTCTGTCCATGAGCCAGTTGGCAACCCATCTTGTGACATAGGGATTTATGCCTAGTTTAGTGAGCTTATCTATAATTCCAGAGTGGGGGATGGTGTTGAAAGCCTTGGCGAGATCTAGATAAGCTGTGTAAGCCACCTTACCCTCATCTATGGCTTTGGTGACTGCTTCAAAGAAGTCAATCAGGTTTAGGAGACATGATCTACCTTTTACAAACCCGAACTGGGTAGAGTCCAGAGTTTGGAGATTACCAATGTCTTTGTTTATGAGTTCCATGATGATACGTTCCATGGCCTTGCAGACCAGGCTCGTCAGGCTAATAGAGCAATAGTTCCCGGGGTCCGTTGTGGCTCCCCCTTCATGGAGTGGGATAACTGTTGTGTTGTGCATTTCAGTGGGCACAAAGCCTGAGGTGAGGCTATGATTGAACATGATACATAGGTAGGGTGCCAGTTCATTCTGTAGTTTGTGTAGAACGCAGCCTGGGATATTGTCAGGTCCCACGGATGCTGTGTTCTTGGCTTTGGAGAGTGTGTTTTTTACCTGTGCAGCCATGATTAAAGGAACTTTGCATTCTTCTGGTATAGAGATGGGCCCTATAGGGGGTGAGAGGGGGGTAAAGTTAGCACTGAACCTATCTGCCAGGATGTTGGCAATATCAGTTGGTTCTGTATATTTAGTGCCATTGTGCTGTAGCTCAGAGCAGATCTGAGTATTGCCATTGAGATTCTTGACATAGCTATAGAATGCTTTGTGGTCGTCTTTAGAGTCAGTGGCAATTTTGTTTTCGTAACTAGCTTTGGAGGATTTTATGCGGGAACTCAGCCTCTTACTGAGGTTGACCAGGGAGTTCCTCCAGTCATGGGATTTTACTCTTTTTTGCAACAGTTTCTTTCTTCTGTTGTAGAGTTTGTTTATGGCAGAGGACCACCAGATTGGCTTCCTTTTTTTGGAGGATAGCATCTTAGTTCTATTAGGGATAGCATGATCCATGCACTCGTGTAAGTGCTTATAAAGTGCATTTGTGTAGGATTCAGCAGTCATACCTCTATTGTCCGTCTGCATGGGTGTCTTGAAGTTTGCCACTTCTGTCTTAAGAAGTGTGAAATTGGCTTTGGAGAAGTTTTTTACAGTGGTTTCCCGAATTGGGGGTGGGGCGGGATGTGGATGTCTAGGGTGATTAGCTTGTGGTTGGATCTGACCAACGAGTAATTGACCTCTGGTGTGGAACACGAGTTGCCCATGTTGGTAATGACTAGGTCTAGGATATTGCTGCCCCTGGTGGGGGTGTGAATACGT
Organism: Protopterus annectens; assembly: GCF_019279795.1. Classification (NCBI taxonomy): domain Eukaryota; kingdom Metazoa; phylum Chordata; order Ceratodontiformes; family Protopteridae; genus Protopterus; species Protopterus annectens. The sequence continues at coordinate 552,084,031 of NC_056745.1, read as the reverse complement.
TGATCCAAGGAGTTGGAATTTATGAATTCCAGAAAATGTTGAGCAAAAGAGTTGATACATGAATAGTTTTATGTTCAGAACTCATCATTCTGATGAGTAGCATCTTGGCTGTAAATCTCCTTCCTACCTGACAGGTTATATGTGATTAAACACTAGTTGACCCACCAAGGATGGGTCCCAGTATTACATATAAAACAATATGTTCTTAGCCATATGACTTGGTCTGTGAGAGAACCCACAGGCACCAGATACTGTCCTGCCCATTCCACCTGAGCTTGATTATCATGTCCTTTCAACCTCTTCTGTAATTCTCTTACTCTGACTCACCATGGTCCTTCCTGCATCTCTTGGAATAATATAGCTGCCTATGCATTGACTTTATTACCTCCATATAATATTTCAGTTTAATATAGTTGTTCTCTTTCCTTTCCTTTCATTGCAAAGTCTGTGATCACTATATCCGTCCCAGACCCTGAAATAGCAAAAGCTCTGCCACAAGGCACCCCTCTACAAAAGTTTTCACTGTGAATAGTGTCATTGTGCATCTAAGCATGTTTAACATGAAGAACCTTGCTGTGTGTTAACTTTAATCAAATACTTGCCTACCCTGTGCTAGAAAGTGTCTGTGACATTCCCCTCCCCAAAGGAGTAGTACTTGCACTCTAGGGACCACTTACTAAGTTGGCTACTGTCCTTTCTCTTGAATAATAAATTACACTGCATATGCCAGTAACTTGGCCACTGTCTTTTCTCTTGACCAACAGATTGCACTGTATATGCCAATTATGTCATCTCCCTAGATTCCTTGGTCTGCATTCACTGCATAAAAGAAATCGTATGTTTTACTTTGTGCTTCCTTGTTAATTACTCTGTATAGGCTAGAAACTGATTGCTCTCTGCAAAAAAATGGCCTGAGAGTAGGAATCCCCTACCCTACCCTCTGTTGCCACCCTCCTCCACCTTATTCTACCATTATACTTCCCATATACACCTATCTCTTGTGGCTCCCACTCCCTATACCTTCTCAAATTATCCAAGAAATGCTCCTTTTTCTATTCTCCTCTTCCCTACTTCTGTCAAATACTTACCATCATTTCCAACTGCCGTACTCCCTACCATACTGTTTTGCATTATATCCCCTTCCTGAGCAAAGCACCCTCTTCCTTTCATCCCTACAATCTTCTCTCCTATACTACAATTAGTTAAGTATTTATCTCTCATGTCTTCCTCTACATCTCCCAGGCCTTCCCCCATCTCTATATACTGCTTATACTTCTCTACCCTCAGTCTCTCTGACTCCATACACAATAAAAAACTCCTCTACCCTCAGTCTCTCTGACTCCATACACAATAAAATTAGTACTTTTTTCTTACTTATCTTTCTACACTGTTAAGACTCCTCACCATATAAATTCATCCTCATTCATACCAATATTTCACTATACCTACCAATCAATCCTACATATCATATTACGCTACTCCTCCTATTAATATCTCCTACCTATAACTGCATGCCATGACACACACTGTCACCTAGCTATACATCCATTTAAATTCCAAATATGTCACAACAACACATTTCTCTAATATCTTGTCAGGACTACTCAGCACTAATTACATTAGCACCCTAAAATACAAGCAAGCAGTACATTCTCCACTATTATTCAAAATCATGTAAGACCTTAACCCTATATTTAAGTGGCTCTTTAGTAACCACACTGTTAACTGGACAATAATACTGGGAGGGGATATACATCCCAATCATGAACCCAGTAATCTAATCCCAGCCCCACACATCACAAAACAGTAACAGGATACCTGTCCAACCACCTAGGACTTAAAAGTTCCACACAGTAACCCTAGAAGTCTCTATATAACAAAATCAAAGGTCATGCCAGTATAGCCCACTGATCCCTTCATAACCACAAAAACATGGTTAAAACCAAAGGTACAAACATACTCCCACCAGGTTATAATATACTCAGACTAGATACAGCCAACAACAAAAACAAGTGGTGTTCCTGTTTTCTACAAAAATGTTTTAGATCTCTCCAATTACCATGATACTGAACCCACTTTCAACAATGCTGAACTTCTCAACTCACTTCTCAAACTGAATACTCACAAGTCTCGAGCCATCATAGGTCTATACATACCACCTCACAACGACATTCTAATCCTGGAAGAAATCCTCTCCTGGATCTCTGCCAACATAAGACTAGAAACCATCTTGCTAGGAGATGTTAATATAGGTTGGCAAAAATAGCTGTAGAAAACCCAACAAATTCAATTCAGCTATACAGCTTCTCTCAGTTGATCAAGAATCCAATAAGAATTAACAAGGCTGGATTCTAACAACCAATCCAATGTTACCACAAGTGGAACTTTGCCAAGTAGCCTAAAGTGACCATCATCTAAGCTGTATAATCAGACACTTCAAACAGCCCCACAAGGTTCATCACTATAACACATTCAGAAACCTCCGTAAATTCAGTAAAGAAACTTTTACTTCCAGCCTGCTCCACATCAACTGGGCTCCACTCAAAACTCTCTTGATAAAGCAGTAGATACATTTATTACAACACTTCCAAATATCCTGGCAGAGCAAAGAGTTAAAAACCAACCAACCCCTTGGTTAACTAAATAAACAAGACAACTCCTTACAAATTAGAGATAAAGCCTGGAAGTCATGCCTACAAAGTCTAAAACATCCCTGCAGCAATACTGGCAATTAAGGAAGCATAACAAATAATGCATAAAACAGGACAAAACACTTATTATAGCAGTAACCAAAAAATCATCATCAAACAATGCAAAAAAAATTCTGGAAAACAATAAATTGCTCAGTACTGGAAAATCAACCTAACCCATCCCACCCCATCCCCAAACAGTAACTCCCAAAGCATTGTTTCAGTTTCTCACATTTTATAAACAGAGCAACCTCCATCCTACAAAGCAAAACTACAGATTCATCCATCCCACTATAATCACTGAAGCCACAACAGTCCTTCACACTTACTTTAGTGCTAACATATACAGTTAAAATGCCTATGTACCCTAAAGATGACATCCACTGCCCCTAACCAGCTTCCATCTGAATATCTCAAACTTGCTGCAGATAGCCTTACATATCCTGTGTCAATTCTAATAAGCCACTGTATCTAAACAAATACATCCCCACCTTATGGAAAAATCCTATATAATATGCCTCCATAAAGGTGGCTTATCAAGCAAGCTCACAAACTATAGACAAATCACCATTCTCTCAGCCTTATCCAAAATATTGAATAGATGTACTCATTCTCAACTTACTACGTATTTTACTTCTCATAACCTCCTCTCTCCCTCGTAATATAGTTTCATACCCGATAACAGTACAACCACTGTCCTAAAGTTCACAGATATAATAAATCACAACAGAAATCCAGGTATTCTAACCTCAGCCCTATTTCTAGATTTATCTTGTGTGTTCAGTTCAGTCAATCATCAAATTCTCCTAACTAAACTTACTTCCTATGGGCTGACAACCCACTTAATAACAGGTCCCAAGCAGTGAAATGGCAAGATGATTTCTCCACTAGCCTTCCTCTATCAATCGGAGTCTCACAAGGCTCCATCCTATGACTGCAACTGTTTAACTTATTAATGACCTAAACAAAGTGGTCTAAGAGGCCACCACATATGCCAATGACTCCATTCTAATATCTGTTGCAAGCACACTACCCATGCTCCATTCATCCAGAAATCTTTCTCCTTCTTAGAAGTTTGGTTCAAAAACTCATAACTCCTCTTGAATCCTAAATAAAAAAATACTACTACTGTTCACCTCCAACTCTATTTTCCAAAAAATACATTTAATATACTGTCATCCAACAGGACCAGTATAGAACTGGTATCCCACACCAAACTACCAGGTGTGATTATAGACAACCACTTGAAATGTAATTTCTACCTTCAATAAACCATATACAAGATGCACCATAGCCTAGGCTGCTTCTATAGAGGATAATAATGCTTTACTGATTCTGCTAGACAAAACATGGCCACTTTTTTTTTCTACTCCGCACTCTGTTCTATGCTTCAACTTCTTTCTATCAGGCACAATAGAACAATGCTGCAATAAAGTAGTCAACTCACAACCAGCAATATTAGATCACGGACTTCAAAGATGGCTGCACATTGAGTAATAGCTTAATTCTAGCTTTCCAAGTGTGAAAACAGAAACTCAGCAGAGAAGACCAGTGGACTTTTGTGTTTCTGGGTAAATTTCAGTAACTGTCCGGTAAGTGCTCTCCCTGGATGAGAGAAAAAAAACAGAGGACTTGAAGGAAAATTAGTTACAAAAGGTGAGGAAAAAACACTGACTGGGAAAAGTACTGCAGCTGTTGAGCACAAAGCAGTCCAAGCTCCAGACATGACTTCCAGTAACCTACAGGAAAGCATAAGACAACTGCACACAGACCTGGTTAACATAAATGACACACTAATGAAGTATATCAACTCAAACAGCAAAAGGCTGGAAAAATGGAATAAGCTTTAAACAGATATTCAGATCAGGTGATAAAATTGCAAAAATCAGAGGCGGAAATGAAGAAAAGGCTGTCTGAATATGAGACTCCTCAAGAAGAGATGTTTCAAAAAATAATAGAATTAGAGGTCAGAACATGTAGGGAAAACCTGAGATTTTCAGCTGCACCAGAGAAGCTGGAAGGAACAGGCTATATTAATTTTATGAAAGCTCAAATGAGCAACTGGACTGGTATTCCACAGCAGTAGTTGTTAATTGAAAGGCTGCACCATGTGAATGCTCCAAACCTGGCTATAAGAAAGCAACCTAGGCCTTTAAGAGTAAAGATGAAATCCTACCAGCAGAAGGAGTTGATTTTGACAAAACTCTAGCAGAAGGACAAAGTATTAAAAGTGGGAAATAGCACAATGTTTGTGGAGAATGATTACTCATTGTACACCAGGCAGAAGAGGAGAAAATGTATTCCACTATCCAGGGAATGTTGAGAAGCATGCATGAGATACAAACTGCTGCACCCAGTTTTCTTCAAAATATTCTTCCCTGGAGGGACAAAATCATTTTTAATGAAATACATACTAATGAGGAAATACAAAAGTTTGTCCAACAAAAAAATGAGCTGTGAAACAGAAGGAGATTCTGCTTTTTGTTCTTCTGGTAATAAAGACCACGGAGAGACTGTGCCAGTGAAACCTTTTCCAATATTTCAATGGAAAATGCTTGAGAGAAGAAAAGGAGCATGAGAGCTGACTAGAAGAATCAAGAGTACATTGGAAATGAAGCAGAGACAGGCTATGAGAGTTGGAGATGAGCAGGAATAAAACTAGTAACTTGGAAATTGACAAATGTGGGATTACAAAGCAATAATTATATTTGTGAAATATGACAGAACAAGAAAATCTGGAAGTATTGGACTTTTTTGGAATTTGTTGGACTTGTGGGGGACTCTAAACTGTATGCCTTACTTCATATCATTAATGTTCAGAAAAGTATAGAGAAGGGGAAGAGGAGGGAGAAATTTAACTGTACATAAAACAAAATCTTTTCTTAATAGTACTATTTTTATGGTGTATGGTTGTCTTTGCATGCTATAAAGTAAAGTTTTCTCACTTGTTTTTAACTGTAATGGGATACTATTGTAAACAGGTGCTCCTGTTTTTTTCTTTCTCCCATCTTCTCTCTTTCTCCTTTTTCAATTTTAAGAAATGTGGGCAATGCAGTGTAAAATGTTTGGTAAAAGGTAATGACAAAAGAAAAAAATAATATGCTTTTAAGATCCTTAGCTTGAACTAGTAACATGTTTTAAGAGAAAGCAAATAAATAAAAAGAACATTGAATATTATAAGGCCTTTTTCTAGCAAATACATGTATGCTTAGTATCAGTTCTGTACCTGGTCCTCATGTCTCCATGGAGGCAATTTGATAAAGAGAAATTGGCTAGAAAAAAAAAAGAGAAATTGGCTAGGAGTTAATATTCTCTGAAAGCATTCAGGTGTTTTCCTAACTGGGAAAGCTATAAAGATAACACAAAACCAGACAGCACTTAGTAGACAATCAGGAGTTTAGGTCTTAAACATGGATAACCTTTCTTTTAGGTTAACTCAAGTTTGTGAGTGTGGCTATCAATTGGGACATTTGTTCCTATTAGGAGGGTAAATCTTCAGTATTTAAAGATGTACATAGTTTTGTGTTTTAGTATTACATTAACAGGTTTTATGGGTTATTGGGTTGTGTTTTTTGAGGGTTTTCAATAAAATAAAATGTTTTGTAAGAAATTACATAGGCTGAATGGATATGACAAGAAACAACTGTATAAAAGTTCAACCTGCAAGTGTATGCATGTAACATAAAAGCTTGAACTAGATATTTAACAAAAAGCTGTTATACATAAAAGGTGGGAATAATAACTTTTTAATACAGTGATGTTTTTTGTTTGTTTGTTTGTGTCTTTCGGCTTTTCCCGGTTAGGGGTTGCCACAGCAGAACTCTGGTCTGCTAATGATTGGTAGTTGATTTTTACATGCCGAGTTACCAGCTCTGATGCACAACCTTCAACGGTTGCAGCCCATTCACGCATGTCTCCATGCAGAAGACGCTCTAGCTGAGAATCGAACCGGACAGCGTCTTACTGTGAGGCGACAATGCTACCGCAGCACCACCTGTTTTTTTGTAATGTCTTTAAATGTCAATGGTCTCACAGATAAATACAAAAAAGAAAAGAGCAGTGAACTGTATTTAAAAATGTAGAGTGCAAATAGTTATGCAACAGGAGACACACTTGGAAAGAACTGAATATGTGAATTTGATAAAGAAAGGTTTTCAGGATGGCTATTCAGTGGAATACCCAAGACAAAGGAAAAGATGAGTACTTATATTAATTGCAAGAGGAGCTCCAGTAGTGATAGAAGAGGATAAAAAAGATAATCATGGTAGATTCATAGTTCTAAGGGGCTACTGGCAATGGAGGAGGATTACACTGGCATGTATTTATATTCCACAGGAAAATGCAAACCCCACAACAGGGCAACGCTCCAAATAAACCAAGACAGCTACCACAGCAACAACTGCCAAAAACGCTCAGGACCTGACTCTGATGATGCCTTTTTAGGTGAAAGCGCTTAGTCGGTGGTTGTGTGGAAAATAAACTACATTCTTCATGGTTTTTGCTGGTCCTGAATGTATTTATATTCCACTTAAAACTGCTATAAAAGAGATTAAGAAAATTCTGGGAGAACTAATTAGCTTTCAGCAAGGAATATTACTTATAGGTAGGGACTGGAATTTGATTTGCAGCAGTGAAGATGTGTCTGGGGAGGCCAGAAGGAAAAGTATAACAAAGGAGGGTAGACTTTTGAAGAAATGTACAAAAATATTTGGCATGGAAGAAGTGAATTTATCTATTATTCCCCAAGATACAAAAACTGGGCTAGGCTGGACAGAATTCACAGGAACATGAGCATTTAATTGAAGGTCTTGATATGTACCCAATAACTGTTTCAGATCAAGCACCAACAATAACTAAAATAAAAGCACAGAGTAAGGAAATAAAAATGAGACACTGGTGCTATCTCACATCTTTGTTAAAAAGAGAGGAATTTAAGGAATGGGGAGTGGAATTTATTCAGGATCGAATACAGAATATAGAAATTTCTTCTGAAACTATAGCTAGGGAGTGGAATAAAATTAAAGTGGAGTTTAAAAATAGGGTGTAAATAAAAGAAAGGGAGATATAGTTAAGAAGTAACAAGAATTATTTAGTGGGACTGACTAATGTTAAAGTATTTCAGAATGGGGGAATCTCACAGAACAAGAAGAGGAGCAACTGCAGAATGCTAAATGGAAAATAAGGGATTACCTCAATAATATGCATGAGTTTAGAAAAATTGCTGTTAAGCAACTGTTTTTGATAATACTGCTAGAGCACAAAAACTTTTAGCACCACAACTCAGGCAACAGAAAGTGTGTCGCCAAGCTCACAGAGCCTATAACAAGGAAGGTAACAAGAGATCCTGTGGAGATATTAGAAATATTTTGGAAATTCTATGAAAGTCTGTATAAAGCAGAGAAATATGAAAATCAAAAAGTGGTACAAATGGAAATGTTTATGGAAGACTTAAATATACCCAGCTTTGAGGTAGATGAGGCTCAGTTAGTAACATGATAGGAGAAGATGAGATAAAAATGGTGATGTATAACCAATCTACAGGAAAGTCCACAGGAATAGATGGTATTCATGTGGAAGTTTAGAAGCTAGGAGGAAAGAAAACTAATAAAGATCTGGAAGGTTTAGTTTAACAGTATTTTAAGAGGAGGAGAAGAAAGTGGTGGTAGCTGTAATACCTAAATGGTAAAGATCCATCAGATCCAGCTTCATACATGCCCATTTCAATACTAAACCATAATTATAAATTATGTCTATAATGGCTAAAAGAATGGCAAACATGATGCCAAAATTGATAGATATGGATCAATGTGGTTTTGTGGAGGGGAGGCAAACATTTGGCAACATTAACAGAACATTGATGACCCAGAGGGAAGCAGAATGTAAGAAAATATCACTGTAGTTGGTGGGTCTTGATGCAGAGAAAGCATTTAACAAAGTAAACTGGGACTTTTTTTGCAGAGCAATGGAAGCATTTGCATTCCCTTATAAAATTATAAAGTTGACTTGGAGGATATATGAGGGATCAGAGGTGAAAATTAAAGTGGGTGGGTTCATCTCTGATAATTTCTGCTTGAGCAGAGGAACCAGGCAGGGCTGTCCTCTTCCCTTTGTTATTTGCATTATATTTAGAACCATAGGCAAAGAAAATAAGAGACTCAGAAATTCAAGGAATAATTGGTATGGAAGTCAAGAAAAGCTAGCTCTATTCTAACAAGAAAAGCTATCTCTATTTGCAGATAATATTATTTTACACCTGACAAAACCAGAAAAGAAAATTACAGTGTTGTGGAACATATTGAGACAGTTTCAAGTCTTTTTTTGGGATACAAAATTAATGAAGCTAAAACAATGGTAATAGTAAATTATGCACCCACACACAAATTGGTTCAGCAATATTCATATTTGTGGGGACATGACAACATGTATTTAGGAGTATGGATTAAAATGATTCTGATGTGCCAGCTAAGGATATGTGGGAAAAGACTAAACAAATAATACAAAAACTGAGAAATTGGAAGCTCTGTTATATGGGTATGGATAGTAAGATTCAAGCATTTAAAATGTTTTTAGTCCCTTTAGTTTTATACACAGGGGAGGCATATTTTTATCAACCAGAGGAGACATTGTGGATAGCAATTAATAAAAAGCTGAAGGCTTTTATCTGGGAGGGGAAGACGGCAAGAGTCAAATGGGATAAGCTGGTTCTGTTTTCCTTTTTGAAACATAACAAAAATAATAAACTGCAGTATTTAGTGTCTCTCTTTAGGCAGGCTTTGCTACTGACTACACCTACAGCAGGTTACCCCTTTGCTTTGAAACTCTTTCTGCTAACCCCCATGTAATTACTACGACTCTGTAACATTTACACCTTCTGCTTTTATTTGTTACCTTGCTCTTTCTCCTTACAGCTTTTCTAGTGACATTACATTTTTACTCTTTCTACCACATAAGACTTCTTACCTTGCTCACCTCTAAGTCTACAGGTACTTTTTCTCTCTCCTTTCACAGTTCTTTGCCATTTCAGCTAGTGCAGCCCACTCCATTCGCTCTCACTTCATTTAGGCTCAGATATTTCATATTTCATGTTCTTTTTATTATTTATTATTAAATATATTTAAACTTTTCATTGCTGCTGGTCCTTGAGAGAATATTTTAATCTTTGAGAGTACTTATATCGATTGGTGACACTGTGGGTACCCTTGCAAGAGCCTTAGGTTGCTGGCTTTGTAGTGTCTGGTGGCAGTGATAACTACCTTATAGTCTGGGCAGAAAGGGGGCACAGCTGGTAAATCTGTGCCAGCCTTTCCTAGGTATGTGTGAAAATCAAATCTCACAGTGTGTGTGTGTGTGTGTGTGTGTGTGTGTGTGTGTGTGTGTGTGTGTGTGTGTGTGTGTGTGTGTGAGCTACTTGGAGTAGGGACACAAAGCACTGGTTTCACAGAGAGGGTGCTGGATGACTTGGCTTGGACACTCAACTGAGGACTTAACACTATAGCTGTGCTAGTGGGGAGCCTTATTGAGGCCTTGGAGAGGGACAGATATAAAGAAATCCAGACCCCGAGCTGACTGTGTTCCCCATGTGCTCTTAAGGGAAATTGCGCTTGATGCAGAGAGGTCTGCATCTGGAAGTACTGAGTATATCCATTTGTATTCCAAGTGAACGTCCCTCTCCAGCGTCAATGGTGAGGATTCAGGCTCCTTCATTACTGGCCCATAGTGGGGACGTCACAAATCATATCCATGAATATTCAAAGTATAGTAAACAAAATCTCTGAATTTCATTCCCGGATCACTCATTACTCCCTCGACATTATTATTCTTACAGAAACTTGGCTCAATCCACATATAAAAGACTATGAAATTCTCTACCCCCCCTCCCCCGGCTATACTAAGATCCACTCTGACAGATTAACTAAAAAAGATGGTGTAGTAATCATGTTTTCTAATCATATCCCTGTCTCTTATTCTTCTATTTGTCTACCTAAATTCCTCTCTGCTGAGATCCTTGTCTCTCACTGTAAATTAAATGAGTATAAAACACTATGTATAATTTCCCTATATATTTCCCCCAGGAAATAACATCCCTATTTTGTAAGCCATCCTACACTGGGTATCTAGTTCCATTTCTCATGAAATAATAATTCTTGTTGATGCCAATGTTAACTGGCAAACTTTCACATCAGACTACCCTTCCACTTTTATCAATCTGTATGTTTTCAAACAACTCATAACTTCCCATACTCAGTTCACCAAAGCTAATAGCACTGGGACAATTCTGGACTGGATCCTAGGTGCAAATCTAAACCTTTACAACTCTCCAAAACCTTCCCAGACACCTCACCATTCCACCTATGTTCAGAGACTAGCAACTCACCTTATCAAACAGCACCTTTATAAAGACTGTCATAACCTCTCAAATTTTAATTCCAAGATCTTTAACAACATCCTTAATAACATTAATTGGTCCATCATCTATTCCCTACTACTGGATAATGCTGTTCTAAAATTTAATGGAATATTTATCAACATTCTCAACAGTCTTGCTCCTAGAAGAAAAAAGAGAGTTGAATTCACCCAATCACCTTTGCTATCCCCTTTTAGAAGACATGTAATGCATAAGAGAGACAAAGAAGCTTGGAGAAAATGACAAAAAATGCACATCTCAAGCTCACCTACAGACCTACAAGCAACTTCAAAACATGACAAAAAACAAGTTATTGCTGTTAAGAAATATTACTTCAACCTACAGGATGACCACCCCCCCCCCCAAAAAAAAATTTTGGTCAACTATCAAGAAAATATTACACCCTGGAACTCCTGGTACCCATAACCCTTGTCCAGACATCTCACCCTTAGAAAATGCTTCTAAATTTAACTCCCACTTTATAGACTCAATAGCCACCCTCACCCAAAACTCCCTACAGTGGTCTATATTACGATATCGAAAGACAAGTTCACCGAACACGTCTTTATCAACACATAAATATCGACCTTTTGAAATGGTGAATGGCCACCTTAGCAAATTTTTCTCAGGGGAAAAAAATCACTTGGCTGTCATTGGGGATTCGCCTTTTTCCCCACTGTAGTGCAATCTCAGAGTTGATATATTTAGTTAGGGGAGTGTGAGAGCGAAGCCCCCCCACTATGTAGGGTTTGCAAGTTTGGTTTGTGTATGGCTGACTGATTTTTTTTCCCCTGGGAAAAAAATTCACTGAAGTGGCCGTTCAGCATTTGAAAAGGCATTATTTATGTGTCGATTAAGATGTGTTTGGTGAACTTCTCTGTTGAATCATAATATAGACCCTCCCTACTCAATCCTGCCATCTCTGGCAAACTTCAAAGCTCTAATAATGCCATTTTCAACTTTCAGTCTGTCTCTACTTCCTGTAAAAAAAAATTATTGCACAAACTTATGCCCTGCTCACCCTCTGTAGACATTCTCCCATATGAATATTTAAAGATTTCTACCCCCTCTATTGCCTACCCAGTCTCTATCTTGATCAATCGATCCATTTGTGAGACGTATGTCCTATCTCTCTGGAAAAAATGTTACATCATTCCTCTTCTTAAAGGGGGAAACTCCACTGAAATAACAAACTTCAAACCAGTTGCAATGTTGACCCCTCTTTCTAAAATCTTAGAAAAATGTATTTATAAACATCTTTTGCAGTGCTTATTCCATGAAAATCTATTAAACTCTACCCAACACGGCCTACCCAACACGGCTTTCATCCAAATCATAGCACAACTGCCTTTGTTGCCTTTTTGGACCATGTCTTTAAAGCCAGAGATAACAACAGTTCAGTTTCTTCCCTCTTTCTAGATCTCTCTAAAGCTTTTGATACAGTCTCGCATTCCAAACTACTCTCAAAAATGTCCGCTTTAGGCTTTTCCAGTACAACAGTCACTTGGTTCTCTAGCTACCTATCTAACCAGTTAAACGTCTCTCTCCTTACTCATCTTCTCTCCCAATTAATACAGATGTCCCACGATACCCTGTACCTGGCCCTCTCTTTTTTAACATAATTATAAATGATCTACATACATCCTTTCACCAAGCTACACTTATTCAGTATGCAGATGACTCCACTGTCATTTGGTCATCTAATAGTCCTTCCCAGTTACAATCCATCACTCAGCAGGCTTTCAACTCTATTGAAAACTGCCTCAGTGCCAATCAGCTTTTCCTACATGCAAATAAAACAAAACTGCTCTTATTTCTCCCCAAATTCCAAGCACACATAAGACACCTTTAAGATATCCTCTCAACAATACTGAAATTGAAATTGTACCCCACACAAAGTCACTTTGTGTCATAATAGATGATCAACTGAAATTTGATCTTCATGTTCAAAACTGCATAAAAACAACACACCAAAAGCTGGGCATGCTCTGTATATCAAAAAGATTCCTTATAACTCCTCAAGAGTTACTCTGGCTAATACATACCTCCTTCCTTCACTATTGTATGCCTCACCCATTTTCACCAACATTCAGATCTCCCTAAGATCAAAATTTGAGCTCTGCTATAACAAAGTAGCTAGATTTGCAGCCAGTCATACAACTCCCACCACTGCTCCGTTCTCAGATATTTAAACTGGCTTGAGTCACCTCAAGTTCACTTAACTCTTCCTTGCTCATAAAATGGTATACAAATCCTCATCCTGTCCAGCAACCAGCACCATTCTTAACCATTACCTCTCTAATTGCCCTCTTTGCTCATCTGAGAAACACCTCCTTGAAATCCATAAATTGAAAAAATCTATCGGTCACTGCCTATATTTCTACTCAGTAGCCAAGATCTGGAACAGTATTCCTACAAATATTAAAGCAAAGCCATGTAGTCACATATTCAATCTCTAAAGATATTTCTCTTTAACTCCTGGCTCTGTACAAGTCTTACCCCAGGCTGACACTACCCGTTACTCCTTCCATCTTTTCCTTTCTCTCCCTCTCTTCCTTCTTCCTTCTCTTTTACCTGTTCTTCTTTTTCCTCTTTCCTTTCCTCCCTTCTCTTAGTAGCCAAAGTACCAGTTACTTCTCTGATAGCTCCCTACTTTAATTGGATTTCCTTTTCTCCCACAGCTGTAAAATCTCTTTCCTTTCTCTTAGTCTTTTGCCCATATTTAAAATGCTTAATATCTTTACCATTGGTTGTCACTATTGATTGTACTTTACTGAGTGTTCAATATCCTGATTGTTGTTTAATATTCACTGTATGATTTTCTGAACTGACTTTATTTATCCTGTATCTTGATTCTGCTATTTGTTACTGCACTTCATGTGATAATATTATGTAGTTTATTAATTGAACTATGTATGTTGGAGCTTTTCTCCACGGGCCTCTGCTGAAAATGAGATTCATGTACAGTTGGACTTTCCTGGTAAACAAATATCAAATTAAAAAATAAATAAACAAAATGGGATTATCTGATTTGAAGGGGTATTTCCGAGCTACACAATTTAGGCTCTTGTACATACCATGAGAAAAAAATATATAATTCAAAGTGGAAAGGGATGATGATGAAACAGGGAGGATGCTTAAGATGAGTGCAACTTCAGGTGCACTCTCCAGTCCAGCTGGTGAATCTGGGTATCCTGAGGCAATGTTACAACTGCCTCATGTACACAGACAACCTTCTCCTCCTACCACAAAACACTAACATGTGCAAGAGATGCAATTATACAGCCAAACTGGAAGCTAAGCTGTCTCCACCCAAGACTGGAACAGACAGTCAAGAGGAGAAGGTTAGCACTTGCACCACAACTCCAGCCGCACACAGACCTACTAAAACAGCACTGGCAAAAAATACACAAAATCATACTCGGAGACTCTAAATAAAAACCTGCAAAAGCATCAAAGACCTCCAAAGCAGGCACCCAAACAACCTGCACTTCCCATCACAAACCAGACAACACATAAAACACAAAATCAGTGTGCCGCACAATCACAGCCCTTAAGGTGAAATAACATACCTAACACACTAGTAATAGGTGGCTCTATAGTCAGGCACACTGACGTCCCACTCCTTAGGTTGGACAAGCAGAAAGTTACTGTTAGCTGCCTGTCGGGAGCCAGAATCTGCAGCATAACACAAGCACTCAGGTCACTTCAGAACAAGTACAAATATGACTCTGTCATTGTTCATGTTGGTGTGAATGACCTGAGACGTACCTCCCTGGACTACATGAAAAGAGACATGGAAGAGCTCCCTGATCATGTAGCCCAGGTTGGTATGACCCTGACCCTGAGTAGCATCCTACCATCACCAAGAATGATACCTTAGTATAAAGAAAAAATGATCAATTTCAACAATTGATGAAGCTTTTGGTGTCATTCAAAGGGGATCCAGTGTCTGTCAGCCTGGGACGACATGCTCGACAAGCTACGTTGCTTCGCAAGAGATGGCTTGCACCTGTCACCCCTAGGCTGTCGAATACTGGCCAAGGCTCTTGCTGCCCCCATAGTGCCTTTTTTAGGCAAGGCTCAAAAGTCAAACCCACCTCAGTAAACAGCACAATTAACAAAAAACTGAGGGTTATGCTACTCACCGCCAGGAGTTTAAATCTCAAAATGTACCCGCTTGAAGCACTCCTCAGTATGGGGAACATTGACATCTGTGGAGTAACTGAAACCTGGTTCAAGGCTCCAGAGAGCGCCCCACCACTACTGGGCTACAACTCATACCACACGTTTCAACCACAGAACACGGACCGAAACATAAAAGGAGGGGGTGTATCCATATTCATCAAGGATACCTACACCTCCAGGTTAGTGGCGCAGCATGATACCTCTGAGATCATCCATGTGCAACTAACATCGGGCAAATCTGCAATGCAAATTGTGGCCTGCTACAGATCACCCTCCATGACCCAGGACCACCACTCCACCTTTCTGGAGACACTGGAAAACATGAAGGTCCTACCAAACACCCTGATATTGGGCGATTTCAGTTACCCTACCATTCACTGGGAAAACTACTTGAGTACAAATTCCCAGGCCCAGCACTTCCTGGAATTCATCAATTTAAATGCCCTGGATCAGCTGGTAAACTCCCCTACCAGAGGTGAAAACATATTGGACCTGGTCATCACCAACATGGGCGACAGGTGTTCCACACCGGAGGTTAACCCATCACTGGTTAGATCAGACCATAAACTAATCACTCTGGATGTCCACACCCCACCACCACCCCCAGCTAAGGAAACCATAGTAAAAAACTTTTCTAAAGCAAACTTCACCTTACTTAAGACAAAGGTGATAAGTTTCATAGCCCCCACTCTAAAGGATAATGCTGCCCAAGATGCAGAAACCTTTACAAATGCACTCTATGAGCACCTACAAGGATGCATGGATCATGCCATCCCTAGCAAAACCAAGACTCACTCCTCTAAGAGAAAGAAACCAGTTTGGTGGACCCCTGCAATAAACAGGCTATACAATAGAAGGAGGAAACTAGTTCAGAAAAAAAGCAAATCCCAAGAAGGAAAGACATCCCTGATCAGTATCAGTAAGAAACTGAGGTCCCTCATGAAATCATCTAAGGCAAACTTCGAAAGAAAAATAAAAAAAAGATAACCACAAAGCCTTCTTTAGCTATGTTAAGAATCTAAGTGGCAACTCACAGATATGCTCTGAGCTAGTACAAAATAACACAAAATATACTGAACCCACTGATATTGCCAACATCCTGGCAGATAGATTCAGTGCAAACTTCACCCCCCTCTCATCTCCAAAAGGGCCCACAACAAATCACAGATGCACAGGTGAAAACAGCCCTTTCAAAAGCCAAAAACACAGCATCAATGGGACCAGATGGTGTCCCAGGCTGCATCTTGCATGAACTACAGAACAAAATAACCCCCCACCTAAACACGCTGTTCAACCTCAGCCACTCCGCAGGCTATGTGCCCATAGAATGGCACACAGCAACGGTTATTCCTCTCCACAAAGGAGGGGCCACAACTGACCCTGGTAACTATCGCCCCATAAGCCTGACTAGCCTGGTCTGCAAGGCTATGGAGCGCATCATCATGGTATTCATTAACAAAGATATTGGGAACCTCCAAACACTTGACCCAACCCAGTTCGGCTTTGTTAAGGGCAGATCATGCCTACTAAACCTGGCTGACTTCTTCGAGACAGTCACCAAGGCCATAGTCGAGGGAAAGGTGGTTCACACAGCCTACCTTGACCTCACCAAGGCTTTCGACACTATTCCCCACTTGGGTATTACAGAAAAATTCACTAGCCTGAACATAAACCCCTATGTCATGAGATGGGTAACCCCTATGTCATGAGATGGGTTGCCAACTGGCTTACAGACAGAACTCACATGGTAAGAATAGTGGGCTCCATGTCCGACTCTAAACCAGTCACAAGTGGTGTCCCGCAAGACTCGGTCCTGGGACCCCTACTGTTTGGCATATACTTCTCAGAAGTACAGGCAAACACAGTAGGACTACGGCTAACCATGTTTGCCGATGACTGCAAACTGGGAGCCATAATTGACTCTCCGGCTGACATGGACATCCTCCAAAAGGGCCTTACTGAGATGGACACCTGGTGTCAAAGTCATGGCCTCAAGCTAAATGCCAAAAAATGCATAGTCATCCCGTTTGGGAAAAACAAAATACCCAGGAATTGCCGCATAGGTGGCAGCCCCTTAATACAGAAGAGGTAGTAAGAGATCTGGGGACCCAGGTAGATCGTAATCTCTCCTTTGACAATCATATTGCCAAAGTAGTTAGGAAATCCTTCTATGTGGCCCATCTAATTACTAAAGAGTTCGCATCTAGAAATAAAGAGGTCATAGTGCCCCTCTACTCGTCACTCATTAGACCCATCATAGAGTACAATGCCCCATTTGGGATGTACTTCACAAGACACTTCCAACAGCTGAAAACACCACAAAAGTACCTCACCAAGAGGATTACTGGTCTCAAACATATGTCCTATGCAGCCCGACTGAAAAAACTCCGGCTGTACTTAGTGGCATATCGCTTACTCAGAGGTGATCCCTGCCTGACTTACAAAGCCATGTCCAACTCAGAATTGATGGACATGCTCCACCTAAAGAAATTCAAGTCACTGCGAGCCACGCGGTCTAGTGAGCTAAACCTCACCACAACAATAAATAGAACATGCTAGAGGGATAAGTTCCTGTCACAGAGACTCCCCATGCTTTGGAACAAAATTCCAAATTACATCAGACAGAGCCCCACACTAACACACTTCAAGAGAAACCTTGACGAGTGGATGGGTAACAGAAAATACACCCCTGGAATCACTTAATTGGCTCTGCTTGACAGAGGATCAGTTCATAGGTTCATAGGTTCATACTAGGCTATCTGCCCTAGGGCATTTATAAGCCTAGCCAGAATGTGTTTGGCTTTCGCCACCCATTTTAAATTTATTTTGCTATGCCCTTTTTCGAGGTTAGTATACTGTACCTCTGTCTAACAGTGACACAGAAGTGATACCCGGGGTAAACCTATGATCTCCCATCCACTCATCAAGATTCCTCTTGAAGAGAGTCAATGAGGGACTCTGCCTAACCTGGACTGGGATTTTATTCCAGAGTGAAGGGAGCCTCTGGGTTATGAATCTGTCCCTCCAGCATGTCCTATTTATTTCAGTGCTGAGGTTCAAGTCTCTCGAGCGGTTAGCTCGATGGGATTTGGATTTTCTGAGGTGCAGCATGTCCATTAATTCCGGGTTGGACATGACTTTATACGTCAGGCACAGATCGCCTCTGAACAGGCGGTATGCCACTGAGTAGAGCTGGAGTTTCTTTAACCGGGCAGCATATGGCATCTGTCTGAGCCCTTTAATCCTCTTGGTGAGGTACTTTTGGGGTCTTTCCAGTTGCTGCAGGTGTCTGGTAAGGTACATCCCAAAAGGGGTATTGTACTCAATTATGGGCCTGACGAGGGATGAGTAAAGAGGCACGATGACCTCCCCTGATCTAGATGTGAATCCCTTCATGATTAGGTGGGCTATATAAAATGTTTTTCTAACCACTTTGGCTACGTGGTTGTCAAATGAGAGATTGCTATCAACTTGGGTCCCCAGGTCCCTAATTACTTCTTCTGTACTTAATGGATTACCACCTATGTGGTAATTTGTGGGCACTTTGTTTTGCCAAAGGGATGACTATACACTTTTGGCATTTAGCTTGAGGCCATGGCTCTGGCAGCAGTTGTCTGTTTCTATGAGGCCCTTTTGGAGGATGCTTGTGTCGGCTGGAGATTCGATTATGGCGCCCAGTTTGCAGTCATCTACGAACTTGGTCAGCCACAGTCCTTCCGTGTTGGCCTGTACCTCCGAGAAATATATACCGAACAAGAGAGGTCCCAGGACTGAGCCTTGTGGGACACCACTTGTAACTGGTTTGGAGTCTGACATGGCTCCAGCAATTCTAACCATGTGGGTTCTGTCCTTGAGCCAGTTTGCAATCCATCTAGTGACATAGGGGTTTATATTTAAGCTGGTGAGCTTATCTATAATGCCCGAGTGGGGTATTGTATCGAAGGCTTTTGCAAGGTCCAGGTAGGCTGTGTGGACTACCTTCCCCTCGTCAATGGCCTTGGTGACTGTTTCAAAGAAATCAACCAGGTTTAAGAGGCAGGATCTGCCCTTAACAAAGCCAAACTGGGTAGGATCCAGTGTCTGTAGGTCCCCAATATCTTTATTTATGAGGTCCATGATGATCCTTTCCATAGCTTTGCAGACCAAGCTAGTCAGGCTTATGGGGCGATAGTTTCCAGGATCCATTGAGGCACCACCTTTATGGAGAGGGACCACTGTTGCAGTATGCCACTCTTTGGGCACATATCCTGTAGTAAGGCTGAGATTGAACAGTAGTTTTATGTTTGGGTTTAGCTCTTCTTGGAGTTCATGTAGGAAGCAGCCTGGGACACCGTCTGGTCCCATTGATGCTGTGTTTTTTGCTTTGGAGAGGGCGGTTCTTACCTGAGCATCTGAGATGTCAGGGGGGCAGCACTCTGCTGGGATAGATATTTGCTCTTTTGGTGGGGAGGGGGGGGGAGTTTGCGCTGAACCTGTCAGCTAGGATGTTGGCAATGTCTGTGGGTTCAGTGTATTTTTTGTCATTTTGGACTAATTCTGAGCATATCTGGGAATTACCACCCAGGTTCCTAACATAACTAAAGAAAGCCTTGTGATTATCCTTAGTGTCCTGTGCAATTTTTCTCTCGAAGCTGGCCTTAGACAATTTTATGTGTGCCCGTAGTTTTTTGCTAATACTGATCAGTGATGCCTTCCCTTTTTGGGATTTTGCTCTATCATTTAGTAGCTTCCTCCTTCTATTGTATAGTTTGTTTATGGCTGGGGTCCACCAGACAGGACGTCTGCCTTTGGAGGACTGGGTCTTGGTTTTATTTGGGATCGCATGATCCATGCATTCCTGAAGGTGTTCATAGAATGCGTTTATAAAGGATTCTGCGGTCTGGGCGTATTTTCCACAGGCCCGGGGGCTTTGAAGGATTCCACCTCAGTTTTGAGGAGTGTGAAATTTGCTTTAGAGAAGTTTTTCATTGTGGTTTTCTGGGCAGGGGGTGGGGTCGGGATGTGAATATCCAGTGAGATTAGTTTATGGTCTGATCTTACCAGTGAGGGATACACTTCTGGTCTGGAGCATAGAGTCCCCATGTTGGTGATGATCAGGTCCAGTATGTTTTCCCCTCTTGTGGGAGTGGTAACAAGTTGTTCCATAGCATTTGGGTTTATAAATTCTAGGAACCATTGGGCTAGGGTGTTGGAGCTAGAGTAATGCTACCAGTCTATGTTTGGGTAGTTGAAGTCGCCCAATATAATGGTGTTTGGAGAGACCTTCATATTTTCCAGTGTTCTCAGGAAGGCCGAGTGGGGTTCCTGGGTTTGGGAGGGTGGTCTGTAGCAGGCTATAAACTGGAAGGCAGTTTTACCCACTGTTAGTTGCACATGGATAGTCTCTGATGCTTCGTGCTTTGCCACTAACCTGGAGGTGTGGGTATCTTTGATGAATATCGATACTCCCCCTCCTTTTGTGGTTCGGTCCAAGTTTTGGGCCGAAAAGCATGGTATGAGGTATAACCTGGTAGTGCTGGGGTGCTCTCTGGAGCCCTGAACCAGGTTTCTGTTACTGCACAGATATCGATGTTCTCCATGCTAAGGAGAGTTTCGAGTGCGTGTATCTTGAGGTTTAGACTTCTGGCATTGAGTAGCATTACTCTTAGTTTCTTATCCCTTGTGATACCTATGGAGGTGGGTTTGTCTTTTGAGCCTTGCCTAAAAAAGGCACTATGGGGGTAGCAAGAGCCTTTGCCAATATCCGAAAGCCCAGGGGTGACAGGTGCAAGCCGTCCCTAGCGAAGCATCGTGGCTTGTCAAGCATATCATCCCAAGCTGACAGGGATTGGATCCCCTTTGAATGACACCAGTACTTAAGCCAATTGTTGAAATTGATCATCTTGTCTTCATATTGTGGCATCATTCTTGGTGAGGGTAAAATGCTACTCAAGATGAGGGTCATACCGGCCTGGGCTACATGCTCAGAGAGCTCCTTTATGTCTCTTTTCATGTAGTCCAGGGAGGTACGTCTCAGGTCATTCACACCAGCATGGACAATGACTGAGTCATATTTGTACTTGCCTTGGAGTGACCTGAGTGCTTGTGTTATGTGGCGGATCCTAGCGCCCGACAGGCTGCTCACCGTGACCCTCTCCTTGTTCAGCCTGGTGAGTGGGACATCAGTGTGCCTGACGATAGAGTCACCTATTACACGTGTATCATGTGTGTTGTTTAGTCTTAAGGGCTGTGACTGTTCGGCACACTGGTTTTGTGAGATATGTGTTGCACGTGTTTTGTTTTGGGGTAGCGGCTGCTTGGGTGTCTGCTTTGGAGGTCTCTGCTGCTTCGGCAGATCTTTGTTTAGAGCCTCCGTGTATGTTTTTGTGTGATTATGTGTTTGGTTTGCTGTCGTGGTAGGTCTATGTGAGACTGGAATTGTAGTGAGTGTGGTTTACTTCTCCTCCTGACTGGTTATGCCAATACTGAGTTGAGAGAGCTTAGCCTGCAGTTTGGCTATATGGTTGCATCTCTCACATGTGTTGGAATTTGTTGGGAGGAGGAGAGGGTTGTCTGTGTACATGAGGCAGTTGTAACATTGCCTCAAGATTCCCAGATTCACCAGCTGGACCAGAGAGGAGATTGACAACTGACCTTTGGTCATGCTAGAATAATATTGGGAATTCCTTAATAATTGAAAACCAGGGCCAGTGGGGAGTGAGGGGGTAGTGCTTTTAATTTTTAGTGCTGACTTATATAATTGCTTTAGTGAGCAAGTGCCAGGTAACTTAAGTGCAATGTGTTACAGGTAACTTAAATGCAAAAATGACAAACAGTAACTTTCTTTCAAGTGAAACAAGGAAATAAGTACAGTAAGCAATGCAGATATCACTAGTGATCCACAGAAGCGCTGAGAAGCCGCGTATTAGGTGGAATTAGCGTTCCAGGGAAATAACAAGCAAACAAACAACAAGCATATAAACAAAGCTAGATTCGGCAGGCCTGGATCTAGTCTATGCTACAGCAAACAAGGTGTACCAATTTCAGTAAGATACAGTTCAGATATTCAGGCACTATAAACCTTTAACCAGAAATTCCCAGCTCAGAAGGGCAGAGTCCAGCCTCTTCTCCCACAAGAGTGCAGACCACAAACCTTCTTAATGTAAAATAACTGGCCTTAAACCAGAACTAATACACTTTAAGAATAACAGACACTGAGCTCTCGATCAGCAGTTCCCAACTTAGAAGAATGAAAGCTACCTGTCCTGCCACCACAGTGCATGCCACAAACCTTCCTAATGTAAAACAAGTGGTCTGAAGCCCAAGTGCTTAATCCAAAAGACTTAGAATGATAGCTACACTTTAATCAAGTTACTACCAAGCAGTAATAAATACAATTGAATACTTTAGAGAATGCCTGGATTAGTGCTCAAGTTACACAAACAAAGCTAGATCCAGCAGGCCCGAATCCAGTCTATGCCATGGCAAACAAGGCGCACCAACTTCAGTAAGAAGCAGTTCAGATATGCATGCACTATAAGCCTTTAACCAGAAATTCCCAGCTCAGAAGGGCAGAGTCCAGCCTCTCCTCTCACAAGAGTGCAGACCACGAACCCTCTTAATGTAAAATAACTGGCCTGTAAGCCCAAGTGCTTAAACCAGAATTAATACACTTTTAGAATAACAGACACTGAGCCCTCAATCAGCAGTTCCCAACCTAGAAGGATGTAAGCTACCTGTTCTGCCACTACAGTGCAGACCACAAACCCTCTCAGTGCAAAACAACTGGTCCGAAGCCCAAGTGTTTAAACCAAAAGGCTTAGAATGAGTTACACCAAGCAGTAATAAATACAATTGAGTACTTTTAAGATGATGCAAAAGTAAAAAAAGTAGGTAGGTTCATAGGTTCATAGGTTTATACTAGGCTATCTGCCCTAAGGCATTTATAAGCCTAGCCCAAATTTTTGTGGCTTACGCCACCCCTTATATGAAAAAATACTGTGCCCATTAGTTTGTTGTTCCTCTGTCCAGCAGTGACACAGAGATGATTCCCAGGGTAAACCTACGATCTCCCATCCACAGGTCTAGATTTCTCTTGAACAGAGTCAGCGAGGTGCTCTGCCTCACATGGACCGGGATTTTATTCCACAGCATAGGGAGTCTCTGAGTGATAAATCTATCCCTCCAGCACGTCCTATTTATATCCATGCTAAGGTTTAAGTCGCTTGCTCTAGTGGTTTTGGTGGATTTGGATTTTTGAGGTGGAGCATGTCCATTAATTCGGGTTGGACATGGCCTTGTATGTCAGGCACATGTCACCTCTGAGCAGACGGTATGCGACTGAATAGAGCTGGAGTTTCTTCAATCTGGCAGCATATGACAGATTTTGGAGTCCCTTTATCCTTTTGGTGAGGAACTTTGGGGTCTCTCCAATTGCTGCAGATGTCGGGTGAGATACATCCCGAATGGGGCATTGTACTCGATCATTGGTCTGATAAGTGAAGAGTACAGGGGAACAATGACCTCACTAGATCTGGATGTGAATCCCTTCATGATCAGGTGGGCAATGTAGAAGGTCTTTCTAACCACTTTAGCAACGTGAGTGTCAAAAGAAAGGCCACTGTCAACCTGGGTCCCCAGGTCCCTGATAACCTCTTCTGTGCTTAGTGGATTGCCACCTATATGGTAGCTTGGGGTTACCTTGTTTTTCCCGAAGGGTATGACTATACATTTTTGGCGTTTAACTTCAGGCCATGGCTCTGGCACCAGCTATCTGTTTCCGTGAGTCCCTTCTGAAGGATATCCGTGTCCGATGCACTTTCCACTATGGCCCAGTTTGCAGTCGTCTGCAAACTTTGTCAGCCAAAGTCCTCCCATGTTGGCCTGTACTTCTGAGAAGTAGATGCCAAACAATAGGGGCCAAGGACCGAGCCCTGTGGGACACCACTTGTGACCGGCTTGGAGTCTGACACAGCGCCAGCAACTCTAACCCTGTGGGCTCTGTCCTTAAGCCAGTTTGCAACCCATCTTGTGACATATGGGTTTACATTTAAGCTGGTAAGTTTTTCTACAATACCGAGTGGGGTATTGTGTAAAGCCTTTGCAAGGTCAAGGTAGGCTGTATGGACTGCCTTTCCCTCATCAATGGCCTTGGTGACTGTTTCAAGAAGTCGACCAAGTTCAAAAGGCATGATCTTCCCTTGACAAAGCCAAACTGGGTCGGGTCCAATGTCTGCAAGTCCCCTATATCTTTGTTTATGAGCTCCATTATGATCCTCTCCATAGCTTTGCAGACTAGACTTGTTAAGCTTATGGGGCGGTAATTACCAGGGTCCGTAGAGGTGCCGCCTTTGTGGAGTGGGACCACAGTTGCCGTACGCCACTCCTTGGGCACGTATCCTGTGGTAAGGCTGAGATTAAACAGCTGCCTTATGTGCGGGTTTAATTCCTCATTTAGCTCGTGTAGCACACAGACGGGGACACCATCCGGTCCCATTGATGCTGTGTTTTTAGCTTTAGAGAGAGCAGCTTTCACCTGCGCATTTGAGATGTCCGGGAGGCTACACTCGGCTGGGATAGTTATCTCTCCTTTAGGGGGGGAGAGGGGGGTGAAGTTTGCACTGAACCTGTCTGCCAGTATGTTGGCAATGTCTGTGGGTTCAGTGATTTTTGTATCATTTTGGACTAATTCTGAGCATATCTGGGAGTTTCCACCCAGGTTTCTAACATAGCTGAAAAAGGCCTTATGATTGTCCTTTGAATCTATGGCAATTTTTCTCTCAAAATTGGCCTTAGTTGATTTTATGAGTGCTCGTATTTTTTACTAATAATGATCAGGGTGACTTCCCTTTTATGGATTTTGTTCTATCATGTAATAGCTTTCTCCTCTTATTGTAAAGTTTGTTAATGGCGGGGTCCACCAGACTGGACGTTTGCCCTTTGTGGAAAGAGTCTTGGTTTTATTTGGGATTGCCTGATCCATGCAGTCCTGGAGGTGTTCATAGAAGGCATTTGTAAGGGCTTCCGCAGCTTGGGTTGTGGTTTCCTCTGGCTCAGGGCCTTGAAGGATACCACACCAGTCTTGAGTAGTGTGAAGTTTGCTTTAGAGAAGTTCTTCACTATGGTCTTTTTTGTTTGGGGTGGGGGCGGGATGTGGATTTCCAGTGAGATTAGTTTATGATCAGATCTCACCAATGAGGGATATACTTCTGGTGTGGAGCATTTTGTCCCCATGTTTGTGACAATGAGATCTAGTATATTTTCTCCTCTCGTGGGAACAGTGACTAGCTGTTCCATGGCATTTGAATTTATGAACTCCAGGAACCGTTGGGCTAGAAAGTTAGGGCTTGAGTAATGTTCCCAGTCTATATTCGGTAGTTGAAGTCACCCAATATGATGGTGTTTGGAGATACATTTATACCCTCCAGTGTCTTCAGGAAGGCTGTGTGGGGTTCCTGAGTTTGAGAGGGTGGCCTGTAGCATGCTACAATTTGTAGAGCAGTTTTGCCTATGGTTAGTTGCACCTGGATGGTTTCCGAAGCTTCGTGCGTTGCCACCAACCTGGAGGTGTGGGTATCCTTTATGAATATGGATACACCCCCTCCTTTTGTGGTGTGGTCCGGGTTTTGGGGCCGGAACACATGATATGAGGTAAAACCTAATAGTGCCGGGGTGCTCTCAGGAGCCTTGAACCAGGTTTCAGTTACAGCACAGACATCGATGTTCTCCATAGTGAGAAGGCCCTCGAGTGCGTGCATTTTGAGATTTAGACTTCTGGCATTGAGCAGCATTACCCTCAGTTTCTTCCCATTTTTTGTTTTCTAGGGTAGTAGGTTTAGAATTTGAGCCTTGCCTAAAAAAGGCACTAAGGGGGTGGCAAGAGCCTTAGCCAATATCCAGAATCCCAGGGGTGACAGGTGCAAGCCGTCCCTTGCGAAGCAGCGTGGCTTGTCAAGCATGTCATCCCAGGCAGACAGACACTGGATCCCCTTTGAATGACACCAGACATTAAGCCAGTTGTTAAAGCTGATCATCTTGTCTCTATATTGTGGCATCATTCTTGGTGAAGGAAGGATACTGCTCAGGGTTAGGGTCATACCTGCCTGGGCTACATAATCAGAGAGATCCTCTATGTCTCTTTTCATGTAGTCCAGGGAGGTACGTCTCAGGTCGTTCACACCTGCATGGACAATGACTGTGTCATATTTGTACTTGCTGTGGAGTGACCCGAGTGCTTGTGTTATGTGGCGGATTCTAGCGCCCGATAGGCAGCTTACTGTGACCCTCTCCTTGTTCAGTCTGGTGAGTGGGACGTCAGTGTGTCTGACTATGGAGTCACCTATGGCAAGTATGTTTGGTGTTGTATTTGGCCTTAAGGGCTGTGACTGCTTTGCACACTGCTTTTGTGGTTTATGTGTTGCTTGTGGGGTGTCTTGAGGTAGCAGTTGTTTGGGTGTCTGCTTTGGAGGCCTCTGCTGTTTAGGTAAATTTTTACTCAGAGCCTCCGAGTATGTCTTTGTGTGTTTATGTGTTTGATTCAGTGGAGTGGTAGCATTATGTGAGGCTGGTTTTGTGGTGTGTGTAGTTGCCTTCTCCTCCTGTCTGGTCTTGCCAGTCCTGAGTTGAGAGAGCTCAGCCTCCAGTTTGGCTAAATAGCTGCATCTCGCAAGTATTTGTGTTATGTGGGAGGAGGAGAGGGTTGTCTGTGTACATGAGGCAGTTATAACATTGCCTCATGATTCCCAGATTCACCAACTGGACCGGAGAGGAGATTGACAACTGACCTTTGGACATGCTAGAATAATATTGGGAAATCCTTAATTGAAAACAAGGGCCAGTGGGGAGTGAGGGTGTAGTGCTTTTAATTTTTAGTGCTGACTTATATAATTGCTTTAGTGAGCAAGTGCCAGGTAACTTGAGTGCAATGTGTTACAAGTAACTAAATGCAAAAACGACAAACAGTAACTTTCTTTCAAGTGAAACAAGGAAATAAGTACAGTAAGCAATGCAGATATCACTAGTGATCCACAGAAGCGCTGAGAAGTTGCGTATTAGGTGGAATTAGCTTCCAGGGAAATAACAAGCAAACAAACAACAAGCATATAAACAAAGCTAGATTCAGCAGGCCTGGATCTAGTCTATGCTAGAGCAAACAAGGTGTACCAATTTCAGTAAGATACATTTCAAATATTCAGGCACTATAAACCTTTAACCAGAAATTCCCAGCTCAGAAAGGCAGAGTCCAGCCTCTTCTCCCACAAGAGTGCAGACCACAAACCTTCTTAATGTAAAATAACTGGCCTGAAGCCCAAGTGCCTAAACCAGAACTAATACACTTGGACACTGGGCTCTCAATCAGCAGTTCCCAATTTAGAAGGATGAAAGCTACCTTTCCTGCCACCACAGTGCTTGCCACAAACCTTCCTAATGTAAAACAACTGGTCTGAAGCCCAAGTGCTTAATCCAAAAGACTTGAATGATAGCTACACTTTAATCAAGTTACAACCAAGCAGTAATAAATACCATTGAATACTTTAGAGAATGTCTGGATTAGTGCTCAAGTTACACAAACAAAGCTAGATCCAGCAGGCCCGAATCCAGTCTATGCCACAGCAAACAAGGCACCAACTTCAGTAAGAAACAGTTCAGATATGCATGCACTATAAGCCTTTAACCAGAAATTCCCAGCTCAGAAGGGCAGAGTCCAGCCTCTCCTCCCACAAGAGTGCAGACCACGAACTCTCTTAATGTAAAATAACTGGCTTGAAAGCCCAAGTGCTTAAACCAGAATTAATACACTTTTAGAATAACAGACACTGAGCCCTCAATCAGCAGTTCTCAACCTAGAAGGATGTAAGCTACCTGTTCTGCCACAACAGTGCAGACCACAAACCCTCTCTGTGCAAAACAACTAACTGGTCCGAAGCCCAAGTGTTTAAACCAAAAGGCTTAGAATGAGTTACACCAAGCAGTAATAAATACAATTGAGTATTTTAAGATGATGCAAAAGTAAAATGAAGTAGGTAGAAACACAAGTACAGTAAAAGCAGATGAAATTTTTTTTTTTTTTTCTGAACAAGTGCTGAGATCAAAGAAACAGATTTGAGTGCTGAAACTAGAAAACTGGCAAGTTGTAAGAAAAAAAAAACAAGCTAGAAGGCTTCCCTCAAACACAGAAGGGCTTGGGGGCTCAGAAGCCTACAAATAGTCTGTACCACTTAACAAGAAAGGCAGGAAATAAGCTTATTTTTTTTTTTTTTTTTCTATTTCCCAGATGCTCTCTTTGTACACAGTAGGAGTGCCTGAAATCAGAATATGATCTCACTGCACTCAGTTGAGTGAGCAAATGAGATGGGCCCAGAGGCAGGCTGAGGGGCGGGCAGTTTCAATGCCACTAAGAGCAGAATAACTTCAGTTAAAAATTCCTTCAACACTCCTTCATACACAGTTTAAATCAAATTAAATACTGTATTTTTTTTTTAAAAAGTGCAGATAAAGGTACTTAAATTCTCTTATACGTCCAGTTGAATATAACCAAGTTCTAGCTGGCCAAGCTGAGGTTTTAAAGCAGGAATTATTTCACATGCACCAGTGTAAATATGCAAGGACAGGAAATCAAAGAATGTGGCTACCCCCACACCTGTAATTACTAGCAAATAACAAAATTCAGCCAACACTAGCTTCAGTTCAAGTTACTGAAGAGCAGAATAACTTCAGTTAAAAATTCATTCAACACTCCTTCATACACAGTTTAAATCAAATTAAATACTGTATTTTTTAAAAAAAAAGTGCAGATAAAGGTACTTAAATTCTCTTATACGTCCAGTTGAATATAACCAAGTTCTAGCTGGCCAAGCTGAGGTTTTAAAGCAGGAATTATTTCACATGCACCAGTGTAAATATGCAAGGACAGGAAATCAAAGAATGTGGCTACCCCCACACCTGTAATTACTAGCAAATAACAAAATTCAGCCAACACTAGCTTCAGTTCAAGTTACTGGAGAGCAGAATAACTTCAGTTAAAAATTCCTTCAACACTCCTTCATACACAGTTTAAATCAAATTAAATACTGTATTTTTTTTAAAAAAAAGTGCAGATAAAGGTACTTAAATTCTCTTATACGTCCAGTTGAATATAACCAAGTTCTAGCTGGCCAAGCTGAGGTTTTAAAGCAGGAATTATTTCACATGCACCAGTTTAAATATGCAAGGACAGGAAATCAAAGAATGTGGCTACCCCCACACCTGTAATTACTAGCAAATAACAAAATTCAGCCAACACTAGCTTCAGTTCAAGTTACTGAAGAGCAGAATAACTACAGTTAAAAATTCCTTCAACACTCCTTCATACACAGTTTAAATCAAATTAAATACTGTATTTTTTTAAAAAAAGTGCAGATAAAGGTACTTAAATTCTCTTATACGTCCAGTTGAATATAACCAAGTTCTAGCTGGCCAAGCTGAGGTTTTAAAGCAGGAATTATTTCACATGCACCAGTT